>NW_023601104.1:87725064-87775608 GCF_014898055.3 Talpa occidentalis | reverse complement strand
TGAACATTAGTCTTCTTAGAGGAATAGCAATAAGTATTTTTCTGCTTAACAGTAGCTATAAGGATTAAATGACACACATCTAATATTCTTAGCACATAGTAGGTGCTCAGTTATGATTGCAGGCACATGACAAGAAAGTTTTGTGTGGCCAGTGGTATCTGATATGTGTTTACTTAACAATTAGTTTTCTGGAGGAAACATAATCTGCTTTGTAGTATTTGATTTGGGGATGTAAGGACTCCTGTCAAAGAGGTTTATGAGCTTCCATCCCTGAGCTCAGAGTTGGAGTTGTTTGTATGCTCTGTAGCTCCTGGGAGCCATAGCAAATCAGCCATGACCATACTGCCCGGTCCATTCCCTGCACCCCTCCACTCTAGACCCAAGTGAATGTGAAGTATTAGCAGGTGAGTAAAAAGGAAGAGGGGCAGGATTTCCACTACAGGAAGTCTCAGCTGGAAGAGAGAGGCAATGGTTTTAATTTCATTTATAATTGTGAAATTTCTCTTGCTTCTCTGGTGTTGGAACTCTGGTTACTCTTTCTCAGTGTACTTGTCTTGTCTTCCTTCTTTACCTGTACCTGTCTCAGCCTCTCTGCCTACTTCCCTATTGCAACAAATGCTGGATATGTCAACAGTTACTAAGGAAAGTGAAGGATTGTATGAGACATTCCAAGTTTGAGTTAGAAAAATGAACACAAAATGCCCATGTTTTATCGATGCATAACGTTCAGCTGAGAGTTGAGTGTGAAAAGAAACATTTTCTCGGCCAAAGAAACTACCACCAAAATCTTGGCAAAAGAGAAACAGACTTGTTTAGTATTGGTGTTTTTTTTCTTTCCTTATGAGGAGGAACGTTTGAATATGCTCATTTTCATTCTTTAAGTCATTATCAGTTACAGGTGCTGGGGAGCCTGTTTTTGAGCTGCCTCCAGCGACTGTCAGCAAAATCCCAGCGGCTGCTGGGCAGATACCTCAGAAAGGCACCCTGGCCTCTGCCCTCATGGCTTGGCCCCTGGACGGGTGGAGGAATTTATGCCCAGGGAAGGAAAGGAGGGGCAGGCATCCAGGCTTCTTTCTAGCTGCCTCCTTAGAAAGTGCAGCTTTTTGAACAGCACTCAGAGGATGACTCAGCTGAGAACCCCCTGAGAGGCACACACAACGTCCTATGTCCTATTTATCTGCTGGTTGCTTCTTTCTGGCAATCCTTTGGCAGGTGGAATCAAGTTCTCTTTGTACAGCATTATCTACCGAGATTTCCCTTTGTGTTTGGTAAATATTTGCGTGTTGTTGATTATGTCAGCAGTGATTTCTTTATTTCTCCAAGACTGGAATACTTTCCTTCTTTGACACTGTAGATTGGGCAGATGGTAGTCACACGTGGGAAATTGGATAAGGAATCAGGATGTATCATTCCCATTGATAATAATTTTTCCCTTGCCATTTCATCATTTTTGAAGTGGAATGCGCTGTATGGGAATCTAATTTTACAGTGGTTCTCTGCTTTTAGGATGCTTTACTAAATCCACTTATCAAAAAGTTTTTACTTTTCAATGCTTATGAATGTTAATGTTGTTTAACTCATACCTTAAAGCTGTCATTTCACCCCTCTACCCCCAGATCCCACCATAGATATACAACAAAGGTAAATAGAGAAACACAAAAGCACATCTTACATGGAACAAATCAAGTAGATTTACTTCTGAATTGCTATTTTAAAAGTTTCTTAGTCACTCTTGTCACCATAGTTTAGCACAAAGTTAATGAAAATAGGACTGTATAATTTTGATGTAAAACATCAAACACCTCATAATTATCATCGTCTATCTTTATCCACCATCATCCATCACTCTTATTATTGTATTTTTATTGCTTGGATTAATCCAATCCTAACTAGAACATAATGGTATGGAAATTATTTAATTATGAGGGAAAACTTTGTCAAGTCAGAAATCATTTAGTCCTATGACAGAAAACCAGAACTACCACCTCCTGGAAAGATTAGCTATATGTGCCTTTAAGATATTTAACTCATACATTCAGAGAAATATGTAGGTTGTCTGATAATGACTTTTCTTCTACTTCTGCATGTTTTAATTTCTACAACAAGGAGCCTCAAACTTAGTGTGCAGAAGAAGCACTTGATGTCCTCAGTAAGTGCACAGGTTTTGAGATCTCATCATAGTGGATCTTTGGCAGGGCTTTTAGAATCTCGATTTCCTTTGCAAGCATCCCAGGTGCTTCTCATATAGGGTTGTGTGAGGAGCAAAAATCTGACACCCCAAAATATGTTTTTCTGGCAAAAGTCTTATTTAATAGGAGGGCCTCTGAATGTTAGGTAAAGGCTGCTTTTGAGAAGATATTTTTTAAGATTTATTTTTATTTATTTTTGCATATAAGAACTGGAGTGTAGACCAGAGGTGTGGGGGTTGAGAGGATTCACCAAAGAAAGAGTGGGGAATAGAACAGGCAGATCTACTGAAATACACTGTTGAGGGGAACAACGAGAGGGAGAGACAGGAAAGGTCTGCTGCACCATGTAAGTTGGCTCCCTGGCAAGGGATGGAATTGATGTTGCAGTGGCTGGCAGTAGCTTGATAGCACTAGACCTTAACCCCTGTACCACCAGGGAGACCCTGAAAAAGATTTTTACATATAAATTTTTAAGATGGCATCAAAAGTCACGTGTGTTACTCAACTGCACTGAGTCTCTCCCATGTGTACAAGATATATCTAAGTGTTATTATTAAACTTCTTGTCTTTTTCTCTTATCAGTCATTCTGATGCTTGTTTGATTACTTGTTTGCCTAGAAGAACCCCGCAGGGAGATGGGATGATTTTCTTTGCACCCTGATAGTGGTCTGGAAGAACACATTACAAGGAATATCTCACTCTGACCTCATAAAAAACATTCATTATTCTGCCTATATATTTTTATATTACTCTCCAATGGAATGTGATGAATAACAAGTTATTGTTGCAGTTACTATTATACAAGTTATTAGTTAACATTGGCCCAGATTACATTGGTCATTAATAAATAATACAATTAATAATAATGGAAAACAGCAGATGCATGTATGGTACTTATTATGCCAGATACTTTTTCAAGGTTATTGCTTGTATCAATGGCCTTTGGAGGGAGTTCATGTCATATCCTTATGCTCCAGAGGCTTCCTCAGGAGAAGGCTGGTTCACTGAGTTATAGTGGCCTCATGGGCTCCACCTCTTTCACTTACATGTTATGTGACACAGCCAAGGATCTTTCTCCTCTCCCTGTCAGTGACTGACAGCCAGAGATTTGACTAATGCTAACCTCACTGGTAGTGGTGAGGGTTACACGGGCTATTTAAAGACTAGCCTGGAAAGTCATCTATGCTCCGGTGTGATCGCCCTCCGGTGTGACAACTCTGCCTTTCCAGCCCCTTTTCTATTAAGTGCTGTTATTAACATCCCAATACTGCTTTCTGAGCTGTAATTATCTTTATAGCTATTGGGAAGTATTTTTCCCCCTTGAAAAACATTTCATTTTCTATTTATTTTAAGAGACAGACATACACATATTAAGAATAATTAGTAACCTTATTATCTAATGAGAATGGAAGAACACAATAATGTAACTAGGATGTCACATGGTCATATGCAAGTCTCTGTTTTTTATTACTATTAAATTCATTCACTTTTTTTAGTATAAAATTTAAGCTCTTTCTCTTCCAGATTAAACTGCAAACAATTAGTCTTTCCCGCTTCCATAGGAATAGCTCCCAGCAAACTTCCACTTCATGTTGCTTTTGGTCCTCTTGCAGGTTCACAGATGCCTTGGAGGATTGGAGATATTTGCAGGTGCCAGTTGCAGTGGGGCCCTGCTTGCAGGGCCCTGACCTCTGGCCATTGCTGTCTGTGGGTTTCTTGTACTATGGTTCTTGTAGTAGCTTCCCCTGGGGTTCCTTTATAAATGTAGATTCCAGAGCATTAGCTTTACATTCCATTCCGTAGTTCTAGAAGGAAGCTCAGGTGGCTGAGCCCTTCTCACCGTCCCCTCTCCCCAGCTGACCCTGCTGTAGGCAAATCCACAGACTTCTTTTTGAGAAACACAAACTTAAATTGTAGAGAAAAACAGGGGCCCATACATGGACATTCAGGACACAATAGGACAAAAGAGACTGAAGCAGGAATGGCCAACATTTCAAAGGAAAACGAGACGCCACTCTGGAGGGTGTCACAGGAACGATTGACGTAAATGCAGGGGTTTGCAACAGGGTTCAGAATGGCGGGGTGAGGGGATGGGGTGCCGGGGGACACTGATGAGGAGCCTCTCTGAAGAGGAGCAGCGCACAGGTGGGAAGGCCTGGGCTCCTGCCCCCTCCATCCCACCTCATGGTGTCGGTGGCTTTGCCCTGCAATGTGCCCTCCCAGCTCCTGCCTGCAGGACCATGGTCCCGGGGAGAGTGACACGAGCACAGAGGGGGGTTACAGGAAGACTGTGGGCTGTGGGCAGAGAGGGAGAGAAAAGGGGGAGGAGCGGGATGGGGAGGAGGAGAGGGAGAAGGCAAAGGAAGAGGAGGGGGAGGAGGGGGAGGAAGGAGGAGGAGGGGAGCAGGAGGGGGAGGGGAGGAGGGAGAGGAGGAGGGGGAGAGGAGGGGAGGAGGAAATGGAGGAGAGGAAGGAGAGGAGGAGAGGAAGGGGAGGAGGGAGAGGAAGGGAGGGGGAGGAGGGAGAGGAGGGGAGGAGGGGGAGGAGGGGAGAGGAGAAGGGAGAGAAGGGGAGGGGAGGAGGAAATGGAGGAGAGGAGGGAGAAGAGGAGAGGAAGGGGAGGAGGGAGAGGAAGGGAGGAGGAGGAGGGAGAGGAGGGGAAGAGGAGAAGGGAGAGAAGGGGAGGGGAGGAGGGAGAGGAGGGGGAGGAGGAGGGGGAGGGGAGGTGACTGAAGAGAGGAGGGGAGGAGATGAGGGAGAGGAGGAGGGTGAGGGGAGGGGAGGAGGGAGAGGAAGAGGAGAGGGGAGGAGGGGAGAGGAAAAGGGAGAAAAGGGGGGGAGGAGGAAGGGGAGGGAGGAGGGGAAGGAGGAGGAGGAAGAGGGGGAGGAGGGAGAGGGAGGAGGGAGGGGGAGGACAGTGGGTGGATTGTGAGGGGTCATTATTTAAAGAGATGGAACAGCACAGAAAAATCTTGAACAGCAGGAAAATCCTGGAATGCCCTTTCAGATAATAATTCATTCCAGAATTCTCTCAACAACTGAGATAATAACAATCAATAATTGAGAAGCTTCCCAGGAGGTCCCCTGGGGTCTGGATCCGCATTTTACACAGGGAACCCTCCTGAGCACGTTCCCTGGGCTCCTGCCACCTGTGTCTATGCAGGCGCCGCTCTTTCCCTTTCTCCTGATAAGAAAAACACCGGATGGTCTCACTCATAGCAGGAATCTAGAAAACTTAAATAAGGGACCAGGAAAATGAATAACTGTAAGAAAGAAAATATCAAAATCAACAAAAAACTATGAACCAGAGGCACTCTATGGGGGATGGGGGGCGGGAGGGGAGGGATTGGGGTCAAAATAAGGGGGTTGCAATTGTATGGGGAATATAAAAATAAAATGTAAAAAAAAAAGTAAAGAAAAAAAGCGTTGCTTTCTGAGCTTTAAAATATTAACACATTTAATCTTCTTAGCCACTTTGTGAGGTAGGGAATCTCAATATTCCAATATTGCAGAGGAGGAAACAGAAAGCTTCAGTAATTTTCCCAGCGAGTTTAAAGAAGCAGCAGCAAGTTGATGCCTTCGGACTTGGGAGGACACAGATTATGACTTTTTGGAAAGGGAGACTGCAGACTGCATTTTGCATCCTTTCCAAAAGAATGGAATTTGAATTAATTAGACTGGCTTAATTCTACAAAAACCTCACAACTCAAACAGAATTTGAACAATTTTGTCAGCAAAGATAATCTCTAGGGGATAGTTTTTTATGGTGCTATGTTGGGTAGAGTTACCCACCCTACCTTTTCAGGGCAGTTCCTGGATCACTGGGATTGGGAGTATAAGGTAAGATTAAAGAATCAGACTTCCTCCACTACACTCTGCCACTGAGGTTCACTTTCTCTAAAACTGACCCAAGGTGGCCTGATTTTTTATTTCTTTTTGGCCCAAAGAACTCAACTCAAGATCTCATGCTGAGAATATTCAAATATTTTTATCAAGTATCATTTTTTCAGCCAAGCATATGCTTTTTATTTCAATAGTCCTAAAACATCTTTCTAAATTAATTAATACTTGCCCGCAATTTCATTTTCTGTGGCTTAATAATAATTTTCATAATAATCAACATTCATGAGCTCTCAGTCTGTTTTGTTACTATTTTAAGTATCTTACCCACATCCCATTATACAAAATGGCACAACTTACTTTGATTAACCAATATCTATTGGACACTGGTTGTTTTATAATTTTTGCTATCATAAACAATGTTTCAGCAATCATACCTATAGCTAAAATGATATAAAATGTTTTAAGGGTGTCCTTAGAATAAATTTTCATAATATAGTTGCCAGTGTAAGAGTATATATATATTTAAAGTTTTCAGCACATTTTCCCAATTTTCTGCCAGGAATCTTGTACCCATTTACATTTCCACCAACAACACGGAAAGGTTTTTATTAAAAATGTCAAAGAGGTATGTTATGTCCATTAACAATATTTTTTTAAGATTTATTTATTTATACAAGCACTGGGTATAGTCAGAAGTGCGGGAGGGTGAGAGAATTCACCAGAGCCAGAGCAGGTTGCACAACAGGCAGACTGACAAAGTACACTGCTGAGGGGAGCAGCGGGCGGCAGGAGAGGTCTGTGACCTCTGTGCCACCGGGGAGGCCCAACAATATTTTTTGAAAAGATGTCTGGCAGTCTTTATCTTCATAAACTAGAATATTCAATTACCTATTTCTTCAGAATAAGAAAATAAGGGTATGTTTTAGTTTGTCTATAATATGCTGCCATGTGAATACTAAGAAAAAACTTCACCAAAACTTGCATGAAATGATTTAAGTTTTCTGAGCCATAAGTAAAAGTCCTGGTATTCATCTATGTTACCAATGAGGAAACTGGAGACCCTAAATATTTAAGTCGTAGAGCACATATTTGAATCTAGTTCCCTCTACCGTCAAAACCTGTCTTCTTAGCCATAATGTCGTGTCACATCTAAATTGTCTTTCCTTTGAATCTTATGATAGCTAGATTCTGATGGCCATTCCAGAAGAGTCCTTGAAAACCCTTGCCTTAATCACTTTCAAAACCAATCCAAATCATGAAAACATGAAATTAAAAACATGCTCTGTCTATATAACCCCAAAGTAGATAATAACTTTAAAGATCTGCAGCTAGGAGTCTCTCCCTGTTATGACACTAACAGTGTAATTTTCCCTATTGCTGCTCTGAGCATTAAGGAATTTAAGCACTTGAGGCTGGGTCTGCAGAGCGACAATCTTTCCTTTGTTTAGGTTCCTGTTGTTTCTGGTATTTCCATTTTTCTTCCTTCTGCTTTTTCTTTCTTTGGTCTTGACTCAAAGGACAACTCCCTGTGTATGTTCAGGAATCTGTGACAGAGGGAACAAGCACAGTAATTTGTACCTGACTATTGGGATGTTAATATTGCATCTCAGCATCCAGGAAAACAGACAGGGCCCCTGTGAGCATCACTGCTTTTGGACTGCAGCTTTCGTTGCCAAAGTGCAGTTTCTACTGTAGGAATTTCCACCACCTGCTATGCGTAATAACCGTGTAAAGGACAAATCCCCCTGTCTGTGATTTTTCTTTCTGGGCTTCATTGGAGAAGGACTGTGAGATGATTTATTCTTCTGTACATGTGAAGCTACAATGTATTCTCAGGTGCAGAGTTTTGGCCTCTGATACTCTGTGTTCTTAGGTTAATCCATTAACTTGCCTCAGGGAAAAGGGACAGGGGAAGACGGATGAAGGTGCTAAGAAAACTAAGAGAAGGGTTTCAGAAAATCCCAACCACTGCCTCTATTTCTCCCTGTTGCCATCTGCTCCTGGGAAGTCCTTTAACTAGACTAGACTAGGTCTATTTATAGTTATGCTTTGTAGGGCCTCCTGGGTGGCGCAGCAGTTGAGCGCTGGGTTGTGAAGCTGCCCACAGCCTCTGCAGCGCCAGTTCAATACTCAGCCGCCGGCGAGGGTCCCACATGGCACGACAGACCTCTCCTCTGCGCCCACTGCTCCCCTCAGCAGTGTACTTTGGTCCTTCTGCCTGCTCTGCTCCCCACTCTGGCTCAGTGAATTCTCTCACCCTCCCGCGCTTCTGACTGTACCCAGTGCTTGTATAAATAAATAAAATAAATCTTAAAAAAAAATAGTTATGCTTTGTACCTGTTGTTCTAAATGAGACCTGTTGCTGCTCACTCTATGCATGTGGAGAGTTGACCTGTCTGCCAGTGTCTCCTTCAAAAGAAGGCATGTGCATGCACACACACGCACACAGAGTTTTGTGTTCAAATAATGTGGGAAACGCTAGGTAAAGCCAAATTAGGTAGACCTTTTAACTGCGGGTCTTCTCAGAACATTAAAAATAACTCATCTGGGGCCTCCCCGGTGGCGCAGAGGTTGAGCGCTGGGTTGCGAAGCTGCCCGCAGCCTCTGCAGCACCAGTTCGATCCCCGGCTGCTCCCCGGAAACCGGAGGAGGGTCCCGCATGGCGCACAGACCTCTCCTGCCGCCCGCTGCTCCCCTCAGCAGTGTACTTCGGTCCTTCTGCCTGCTCTGCTCCCCACTCTGGCTCTGGTGAATTCTCTCACCCTCCCGCGTTTCTGACTGTACCCAGTACATACATAAACAAACAAACAAACAAATAATAAATAAATAAATAATACATGCCTCTATTAAAAAAAATAAATAACTCATCTGTATTTTGATGGGACATATAGTATGCAACATTTTTTCAAACTCATTTGACTTTGGAATGCTTTTGTAGGAGAAACTTATAGACTATATTCTACCAAAATCACTTGGAGAGTATTGAACTAGTTAATTTCATTTCAGCTTTATAATTTAGTTTATAAACTTGGATACTTGGATAAATTGACTTGCTAGTTCAAGTAAAAAAAAAAAACACAAAATTCAGATTGCAAGAGTGTTTTTTCTTAAAGATTTTATTTATTTATTTGTTTATTTATTTATTTATTTATTTATTTATTTATTTATTTATTTATTTATTTATTTATATAAGCACTGGGTACAGTCAGAAGCGCGGGAGGGCGAGAGAATTCACCAGAGCCAGAGCGGGGAGCAGAGCAGGCAGAAGGACCGAGGTAAACTGCTGAGGGGAGCAGCGGGCGGCAGGAGAGGTCTGCGCGCCATGTGGGACCCTCCTCCGGTGGCCGGGGAGCAGCCGGGGATCGAACCAGCGCTGCAGAGGCTGCGGGCAGCTTCGCAACCCAGGGCTTAACTGCTGCGCCACCGGGGAGGCCCTTCAAGAGTGTTTTTATAGTAACTGTGAGATGCATGGTTCTACAAAGGCTTTATAAAAGCATTATCTTAGTGACTACTTACTTTTCTTTCTCATGTCCCCTCATCCCCTCATTAAGACATGAATGTATCTAAGTAGATGAAAAGTATGTGAGTGCTAGAGGCACATGTCTCTATAGGTGGATAGGTGTGCGAGTTACCTTGTATGCAAGTCATCAGTGGGTGAACTTTGTTCATTAGAGCTCAAGAAATTATATATAAAATAAACATATCCTGGATTTCTGTTTGTGTACATTTTTATGGTGTTTTTCTTTTTATTTTAGCTATTTCAAGCATGTTCTTGAAATCTCTGGAGTCAAACATAACACAGTAAAAATGCAATGTAATTATCTGTATGTAACATTCTTAATATTCCATATCACAGATTAAAGAGTCAATAAAAAGCAAAAGGAAGCACCTAAATAAAGATTCCTACCATGGAAGTTGTTAGCACATTTTAGAAGCCATGACAACAGACATCCACATTCCTGTCCCATCAGTTCTCACTGGCCTTAATGAAGAGTACATTTCCAATCTTGAGGGAAAAAAAATCATGCTATTTGATTTTAAGGAATCAATCATAAAAATATGTTTTTATTCCTTTCCAAGCCAATTAATTTCATAAAAAAATAAGCATACTGAGTGAAACAGTTTTATTGTTGAAACACTTGTAGTGCCAGCAAGGCACAGAGCAGGTTCTCTCTGATCTGAGCAGATAGGTTAAGTAGAGTCCTGGAGCCCTCGGTGGCTTTTTCAGGCTTTTATTGAGCTTTTTACATCATTTATAGTGTGACACCCACGTACACGGCAGGCAGGGAGGTTTGTGGGTAGAGGGGCAGGAGCCTGGCAGGTCTCCCAGCCCTGGTAGTCCTGACTCTCTCTGGCCTCTCTGTGCTCTCTTGTGGTCTGTTTCTCTGCTACCGTTGCTGCTGCTTCTACTTCTCTTTTTGCTGCCGTCCCTGTCCCCATGATGCCGGCCATACAAGCCCAGTCTCTCAGCCCAGATGTGCCCACCTCTGCATGCTACCCCCTACTGCAGGTGTCCGCCATCAGGCACGCATGTAGGACTGCAGGGGTCTACCATTAATGCTAATGGCAGGAGGGCAAAAATCCTGACAATTTTTACTTACCCTACGACACTATAGTTTTAACATCACATATCCTTGGTTGGACTCAGGTGTAATATCCATTCTTGGCAATACTGAAGTGGAAAATGTCCGAAGTTATGTTGAAATGGATAGTGAAGGGGAAAGCGATGAATCAACTGATGCAGTCAAGGGCCCTGTCAGACAAACATTCCCAACCAGCACTATTAGCAAGTTTACCTGATCATTTGCAAGTTCCCCTCTCATCTAACAAGGCTGCATTCCAAGAAGAGGCAAGAGGGCAGAGCAAGCCAACTCTTATCTTCTTCTGGCCCTTTCCTCCTCACCTTTAGTGAAACTCCCCCCTTGCTCATTTTCTGTCTGACCTTCAAATTGAAATCTACCCATGTAACCCGTGTTAAACTGAGTATAAAAGGAAATTTTTGTGTATGTTCAGGGCCCAGATCTTTCAAGGAGAGAACTCTCTCCTGTCTGTGATAATAAAACCTGTACCCGGGCCTCCCTGGTGGCACAAGGGGTTAAGTGCAGTGCTCTGAGGCTGTCCACAGTCTCTGCAGTAGGAGTTCAGTCCCCGGACAGGGAGCTACCCACATGGCACAGCAGACCTCTCCTGTCTCACCCGGTGCTCCCCTCAGTAGTGTTTTATAGTCGATCTGCCTGTTCTGTTCCCCACTCTGTCTCTGGCGAATCCTCTCACCCCTGCGTCTCTGGCCTGAATCCCAGTTCTTGTATGCATAAATAAATACATGTTTTAAAAAAATAAAACCTGCACCCACTTGACCTGAGAGTGTTGTTTGGTCCTCTCTAGCCTGGCAAAATAGTTTTCAATAACAATACTCCCAGTTAAATTTTACAAAGACTTTGTGATTACTAAAGAAGTGAGTTCATTGCCCTGCTGTGTTTTGAGAGTTTCTGTCTCATAGCACATTAGATAGAGAGGGAAGGTAGCTTGAGCAGAGGCCTGTAGTCACTGTGGCGGCATCACTGGCAGCAAAGAAAGCTGCCCCATTTTCTGGAGGGGAAAGCGCTCAGTCTAGGATTAGATGCCAAAGGCGGAGGGCGCTCAAATTGTCTTCCCGGCTATTCTGAGGCAGTCTTTGTTTCAGAAAGCAGGATCTGGGAAGCATGCCACAAGTCAAAGCTTACTTGGTTTTTTCCTTAATCCTGATCTAGATCCATCTGAATGTAATTTCTTTTCAGTTCTGGTAACAGGCTCTCTGTCTTTGTTTCCATGGTGTCTTGTGACTATAATTTTCTTTATCTTTGTTAGTAATTTTATGGAAAGACAAAAGAGGCTCTAGCTGGGGTTAGTGGGTGACATTTTCAGCTGTGAGCTCTTAATT
Source organism: Talpa occidentalis (assembly GCF_014898055.3). Taxonomy (NCBI): domain Eukaryota; kingdom Metazoa; phylum Chordata; class Mammalia; order Eulipotyphla; family Talpidae; genus Talpa; species Talpa occidentalis. The sequence continues at coordinate 87,763,656 of NW_023601104.1, read as the reverse complement.
TGTTTTTTGTAAGTTTTCTCATTCTTGTAACTTCCCATGGACATAACAGCCTTTTAATGATGTTCTACTTCTTTTAATTCCCCCTTCTACATTTTCACTGAATTCAGGAGAAATAGGATGGCAATGGAAAGAGTTCTAGTGATACATTGTGAATGCATGTTCCAGTAAGTTAAGGGAAGTCTTTGTTTCTTTCCATGGCTGTAGTTTCACTCCTTCCTTAGGCAGGCACAATGGGAGGTATTGAGATGGGCACTTTTGCGTGCTCAAAAGAATTTGTCTTCAATGTTACCCTAGATTAAAATTCTCCTTTTCAGAAGTTCCAATTTGTGGTTATTATATCTCCAGCTTTCCTAAGGATACTGATTTCTACAATATTTTTTAAAGATTTATTTATTTATGCATACTAGAAATGGGGTACAGACTAGAGGTGCAGGGGGGTGGGGTAAGAGGATTCACCAAAGACAGAGCGGGGAGCAGAACTGGCAGACTGACTGAAATACACTGCTGAGGGGAGCAGCAGGTGAGACAGGAGAGGTCTGCTTCGCCATGTGGGTAGCTCTCAGCCTGTCTGGGATCGAACCCATGCTGCAGAGGCTACAGACAGCTTCATAGCACTACACTCAACCCCCTGCATCACCAGGGAGGCCGGGTTTCCTTACTCTTGTGCAGGTGGACTTGAACACCTAACTGAGCTGGGGCTGTCTATGTGAATTTTCATACAGTTGGAGCTTCTTTTTCAGTGTCTGATCTTCAGAGAGAATGTTGTGAGAGGGAGCATCGGGAGAGGGAATTGTCTATGAAACTAGGTGCGAATGGAATTGCCTGTTCTGACCTCACCTGGAAACACACAGTGACCCTCCTAACTCATCTTATTAGTTACCAATCTGGATTAAGGGATGAGGCAATTAGAGTCCACTTCTTGATGGGGGAGAGGCAAGTCACATTGTGAAAGAGCAAGTTGGATGGGAAATGTTTTCATGGCTGTCTCTTGAATATAATTTCCCACAGATGTTGTTTGGTCTTTGTGAAAAAAAAATTGAGGCAATTGTGCCTTTATAATACACAGTTAAGAAATGCCTTAGCTGCTTTATCATGCCAATATAAGATGGATTACTTGAAAGTGCTCTATATTTGAAATGCTGCCTTTTTTCATCTTTCTTTGAGGGCTCCAAGATGATGTGTAGAAACCAGTCAACATTAGCTTCTTCATTTGTACAGCTCATTGAACAATAATCATTATTAGCACATATTATTGTGAAAAAACACCATAGAATGAAAAGCAAAAACAACTGGGAACAGCCAAGTAGAATGAGAAACAAATGAATAATTGAGAAGTGGAAATACTTAGGGCCGGGTAGGAAACACAAATGAAGTCCCATGACTCCCAACCCTTGTTGCTCAAAAGAATCATCTGCAGAATTAAACCACAAAAGAAAAACCAACAAACAACACTGGTGCCCAGATTCCACCAGAAACACTGTTTAATTGGTCTGAGGTGTGAACCAGACATCAGAATTTCAAAGCTCCTGAGATCATAAAAATGGGAAGTAAGTCTTGAGAATCTTGTTGTAGACCCTTTTTAAAGGCATAAAAGAAAAAGAAATCTTTATTTTTAATGCACTGTTGTCTTCATGAATTCTTATCAAAGAGGCACTGATCTAAGTAAGTAGACACTCATTTGTCTCTTCACTTCTCTACAGAGGATGCCACAGCAGCCACTAAAGGATTTATGTCTGACATGCAGGCATGTGGACAAAGCCTTCACTCCAGGATCCAAAATATAAAGCTGCAAAGAACTTGTTTTCTTGAAGTTATCATTGAATGATTTGAAATACCAACCCCATAGTTGCCCCATTTTTGACTTATTATGTATGATAGTATTTCTCTCCTCTCTCCCCCAACCAGATGTTGGAATATTCTGTTACTTGCAACCAAAAACATTTAAACAATCCCACATTTTAGCACATTTTCTTGACTGGTCAATCTACTCTATAGTTCACCAGTACTTTGATAGGCCTGGGTTTGCATCCTAGCTCTGCTACTCCCAAAATGACTAAGTAGTCTTTAACAATCTTCCTACATTACTGTACCTCCATAAATGGGGAAAAATAGAATATCTGTTTCACAAAATGGCTGTAGGAATTAAAATCATTCATTCAGCAAACCTTTATAGGTTGTTCCCAGATTATTTTCTGCACAGAGTAGATGGAAGATGATGAGCATACTTTGTATTCTCTTATGGAAGAGAAAAAAAGAAGTAAGATAAAAAGAATAGAAATTCAGTTTCTGGTAGAAATTGAGATAAAACAGGGTAAAATAAATATGTGTGATTGGAGGATTCTTAAGATTGTGTGAACAGGAAAAACTCCAAACCCAAGTGATTAAAGGCAGTTCTATGAGTAACGGAAAAGCACATTTAAGTCAGGAATTGTGAATGAAAAAGCCTATGACACAAATAGACTTGGCTTGTTGGGAAATTCAAAAAGGGCAGAGAGCCTGGATGTAATCAGCCATCAGGAGAGTGAAAAGAGAAATATTGAACAGGTAAGATAGGGACTCTGTGATATAAGGTGTTGATGTAAGCCAGGGGGAGGAGTTTGGGCTCACTGTCAAGTCTGATGTGGAGCATTAATAGCACTTTAAGCAGGAGAGAAAATTACCTAATTTTATTAATGGGGAGGTTAAAAAGGAAGAGGGAACCCATTTGAAGTTGTTGTAATTGACCTTGGAAGATAGGATGGTGTCTTGTTTTAAGGGTGATGCTGATAGAAATGGAATAAAGGACATTATTTGATTTTACTATGAATCTATAACTGGTCTAAACTAGAAGCCCTATTAAAAATGCACATAAGTGTAAGTAAAACACTTGGGAGTACAACGTGAACACTCAGTACATGCTAGCAATTATCTTTGTTATTACTAGTATAATAAAACCTCAAGGCAAGATCTTTTCTGCCATAAGTGTTGCTTTTGTGGAAAGAATGAACAGGAGAAGCAGAAGATGTCTTTTCAAATTGTATTATCTTTTTTAAAAAGAAAAGATTTATTTATTTATGCACACAAGACCGGGGTACAGGCCAGAGGTGTAGGGGCTGAGAGGATTCACCAGAGACAGAATGGGGAACAGAACAGGCAGATTGACCCAAGTACACTGCTGAGGGAAGCAGCAGGTGAGTCAGGAGAGGTCTGCTGTGCCGTATGGGTTGCTTCCTGGCAGGCTGGGGATCGAACTTGTGCTGCAGAGGCTGTGGACATCTTCATATGTTGTGTCTTAACCTCTTGCACCACCAGGAAGGCCCTGTATTTATTATGTTTAAAAGCTTTCTCTCTGAACAAGGCTGGTGCTGAGAGGGACAGGTCAGAGTAAGGTCTCTATATGGGAGGTTATTTAAGTTAGTGATTTTGGTCTAAGTGAGAAGAGTTGAAACTTTTAATGGATGGTTATTCCTGTTTCCACCTCTGACAGTTAATAATTATATTTTTGTGTCCTCACACAGATTAGTCATTGAATGCTGTGGTTCTGTAATGATATATTATAAGCCTCCTCAACCCAAATTTGTGTCATGATTATATACAGGCAAAATGATTTTCTTATCAAAATGGGAACAGGTATGCACAAGCAGGATAAATACTACCTTTCAAAACATTAAATCTAAGCAGCATAGGTATAAGACCAATGTAAATCCTCTCTGTTTTGCTTTATCAGGATACTAAGAGGCTATGTTATGGGTCATGCAACCAGCGTCTAGTTTATTACTGAGGCAATGGGTATGTGTTAAAATGTAGATTTCAATTCTCAACCTAAACATGTCTTTCATTTGCTACGGGAAAACTGTGTGTCATCTTTATTTCTTAGTTTCATACCTGCAAACTGAGATTAGGATACGTTTTCCAGTTTCAAGGATGCTGCCTGCATCAGGGAAATCATCCTTGGAACTTGGGTACTTTAAAAAGAGAAGCTTCTTGGGCCGCCCTGGTGGCACAGGCAGTTGAGCACAGCGCTGTAAATCTGTCCCTGTCTGCAGTCTCTGCAGTGTGAGTTCGAGCCTGGCTGGCCAGGGAGATACCACATGATGCGGCAGACCTCTCCTGTCTCGTTCGCTGCTCCCCTCAGCAGTGTGTTTCAGTCAGTCTGCCTCTTCTGCTTCCCACTGTCTCTGGTGAATCCTCTCACCCTCCCGTATATCTGGCCTATACCCGGTTCTCATATGGATAAATAAATCTTTAAAAAAAAAAAGAGAGAGAAGTCTCTTACATTGAGAAAATAATATTTTGTCCAACATTTTTTTTGCCTTTAAATAGACTTGAATTTTTAAAACAGTAGTAGGTTGACATCAAAATTGAATGGAAAACACAGTTTCCATATACTCTCTACTCTATACAAGTACCAGTCCTTCACTATCAACATCCTCAACAGAATGGTACATTGTTATAAAAGATAAACCTACATTGAGACTGCATCACACCAAAGGTCCATGATTTATGTTAGGATTCATTCTTGGTATTGTGTATTCTCTGGGCTTGGACAAATAATGGTATATGTCTACTGTGACATTATCATGCAGAGTATTTTCACTGCCCTCTGTGAAAATCCTCCATGACCCACCTATTCATCCACCTATTCCTTCCCCTAGCAATCACCAATCATTTCATTTTCTGCATCATCTTGCCTTTTTCCAGAATGTCATATAGTTGGACTCGTGCAGTGCTAGTGTTTTCAGATTGGCTTTTTTCATTTAGTAATATATATTTAAGGATCATCATATCTTTTCATGGTTGAAGAGCTCATTTTTCTTCAGTGCTGAATAATATTCCATTACCTGGGTGTACCACAGTATATTCCTTCACCTACTGAAGGACATCTTCGTTGCTTACAAGTTTGGGCAATTGTGAATGAAGTTGCTTTGAAAATGATTGTACAGGTTTTTGTGTGGATGTAAGTTTCAGTTAATTTGGGCAAATATTAAATAGTGTAGTTGCTGGGTTGCATATAATAAAGGTATGTTTAGATTTTTAAGAAACTATCAAACTGTCTTCCAAAGTGGCTGTACTAATTTTCATTCTCACCAGCAATAAACCAGTGCTCCTCTGGCTCCACATGCTCACCAACATCTGGTGGTCTTAGTGTTCTGAATTTTGGTCATTCAAATAGGTGTTTATTGGTATCTCATTATTGTTTTAATTTGCAATACTCTAATGGCATATGATCAACATCTTTCCACATACTTATATGCCCTCTGGATTTTTCTTTGGTGAATTGTCTTCTCACATCTTTTGACCATTTGTTCATCTGCTTGTTCATGTTCTTCTTGTTGAATTGTAAGTGTCCATTGTATATTTTTCACACAAGTCCTTTATCAGATACCTCTTTTGCAAATATTTTCTTTCATTCTGTGCCTTTTATTTTCTAAAATGTAGAATTAGATGAAGGAATAACCTTAGTAGTGTAGTTAGAGAGTTTTTCTATCTGAAATTTCTGATTTCTTCTTCCACAATAATTTCAATGAAATAAAATAAAAGGAACAAGAAAGTCTTACTGAATTTGCCAAAAGTTAGAACCAAGAAACTTGTGTCCCAAGTCCTACAGAGAAGGAAAGGCAGAAAATATATATGTAAGGAGTTTATTTGAACTGTACCATGGAGTCAGGAATATTGTTCATTACTCTACTGAATCTGTATTATGGATTTTTTTTTTCTCTATATATGATGATTTCAAAGACCTAGGTTAGATTGTTGAAGGCATTTTTCTGCTGGATATTTCTAAGTTTGTTTTTTTTTTTTTTTTTTTTTTTACTATTCTTCTGTCCTGTTTATTTTTAGTTTTCTTTTAAAATTTTGCCACTGTCTTACCTTTAGAAATTCCTTTGGCAATTTAAAGGGGATGAAATTATTCATCTTTATGGGAAATTAAATACTTTTAATGAAAATATTTTTCTTATTAATAAAAAACAGAGAAAGAATGGTGTTTCCGGCCTCCCCGGTGGCGCAGCGGTTGAGCGCTGGGTTGCGAAGCTGCGCGCGGCCTCTGCAGCGCCGGTTCGATCCCCGGCTGCTCCCCGGCCACCGGAGGAGGGTCCCACATGGCGCGCAGACCTCTCCTGCCGCCCGCTGCTCCCCTCAGCAGTGTCCTTCGGTCCTTCTGCCTGCTCTGCTCCCCGCTCTGGCTCTGGCGAATTCTCTCACCCTCCCGTGCTTCTGACTGTACCCAGTGCTTGTATAAACAAAACAAACAAACAAACCAGCAAACAAATAAATAAAGCATGCCTCTATAAAAAAAAAAAAAAAAAAAGAATGGTGTTTCCACAAATGCATGTGGGGTTAGGTTATGCTGACCTTCTAGCAATAGAGATCACATGAATCACTGGCTGTTTCTAGGGCCTAGAACAATGTTGAGTATGTAGCAGGTGATCAAGGATAATTATTGTAAAAATGAATTAACTCCCCTCAAATAATTTTTACATATATTTTTGTAATATTTCACTTTTAAATATGCATGAGAAGATGAAGATCCCCAAGAGATGCCTGAAACCTGCATTAGGAACCTAGAAGTGCATATGGGCCCACATTTGGTGGTCAAGTGATAAATGGTAACTTGTGCTTCTCACATACATTTAAGATACTCACATTAAAGGAAGAAGAAACTGCATATTAAAAAAAAAAAAACTAAAGATTGAGAGACCTTTGCCTGTCCCAGCATATTCATTTTTCAAATTATTTTGCCCATTAGGTGAAGATCTACTTAATGGAACTGATATGTGTGAACTCTTGGAGCCTTATGCAGTTCTGGAGAGATAGCAAAAGCCTTCTCTGAAGTGTTAACAGCATAGTCCTTTAGGGCTCAGTTATATAAGTCTCACTGATAAAGCTTCCTGAACGTGAATTCTTGGAGGTAGGAAGGGTAGCAATGAACATTTGGAAGACTGTTTTTAGAGAATTAAATAATTGTTTGTTTAAAACCTGAAAGATAATTTATTAAAAATAATCATCTTGAATAACTTGGTTAAATATTAAAAAAAAATGCACTAAATTTAGAAGTGACTAAGCAACAAAATGTTTGATGTTCTAATGCCAATCGGTAGATAAAAATAGTTAAAATAAAGGGACATCCAATGTAACTTAGGCCCTTTCTGTACACACACACACACACGCACACACACACAGAGCACTTGGAGATAGAGTACATTTGTGCCCTGGGCTCATTAGCAAAATACATTAGCTATAGTTGACTGATTTGCACCTGGTGCCTGCCTGAGGTCTCCAAAGAGGAGATTTACAATTAGATTTTGAGCCTGAGAACCTTTGAAATCTCCCCCTATCAGAAACTAGACATTTGAAATGTAAATAAAACCATATTTCTTCCTGGATTACACATTTGCGAAAGTTCACCTTTTAACTTTTTTTAATTTTATGTAGTTTTACATCATTTTTCATTTTTGCACAATGTATGCATTTTCATTTTGGTTATAGTCCCCATACAATTCCCACCCCCCTTATTTTGATTCTACTCCCTCCTCCCCCACCTGTAGTGTGTCTCTGTTTTATAGTTGCTTGTTGATTTTGATTTTTGCTTTATTATAATTAGGACCAGGAAAAGGACTAATCGCCTTTTAAATTTTTTAGAAGCAAGCAAAAGTGGTATGAATGTTACACTCTTTATGCAGATCATTTTTGAAATGAGATTCCAGATGTAGTGTTAACCCTAGAATGGATCAAAGAGATCATCTATTAAACTCTCTTCTTATAGATTATCTAATCAAGCCCCCTGAAAAGGTAGAGAAATAGAAATCCTAACTAGTTAGCACTCTGGCCAGGACTAGTACCCAGGTTAATCAAATTGCCAGCATGCTTGTTTTTTTCCCCTTCCTTCCATGGACATTAGTTGCTTAAAGAAACATTTGAAATATTGAATATTTGTTCTTTTTCGTTAAGAGGTTAGCTAAGATGCTATATTTTCTAATCTCCATTAAGCACCTTTCATAAGATTCCTTTAAAATATGTCTAATTAGAGGGCCTCCCAGGTGGCGCAGCGGTTGAGCGCTGGGTTGCGAAGCTGCCCGCGGCCTCTGCGGCGCCGGTTCGTTCCCCGGCTGCTCCCCGGCCACCAGAGGAGGGTCCCACATGGCGCGCAGACCTCTCCTGCCGCCCGCTGCTCCCCTCAGCAGTGTACTTCGGTCCCTCTGCCTGCTCTGCTCCCGGCTCTGGCTCTGGTGAATTCTCTCACCCTCCCGGCTTCTGACTGTACCCAGTGCATGTATAAACCAAACAAACAAACAAATAGATAAATAAGACATGCCTCTAGAAAATTAAAAAAAAAAAATAAAATATGTCTAATTAGAATAAAATTTAACTTAATTGGTGAAGCTTCCCAGGTTTTCATGCATGGTGTCATCATTTCCCATTTGTTTGATTTAACTGGGGTTGAGGGGAGAGTGGCTCAAGGAAACTCCAATATAAAGTAGCATCCATTCAGCCCATCACTTTATCTAATCACAGCACTTCTTGAGCTCTCTGATAATTATCAATAAATTGGGTAGCAGATAAATAGCAGTGTCGGGAGAGCAGGGGAATGCTGAAAGCAAGCTAGGGGTGACTTCTTCAACTTGTCAGTATTGGGAAGAGTAAAGACAGATCCCTCCCGTTTGTCAGCAGCAGAAAGTATGTTGGAGAAAAGTAACTCCCAGGAAGGGGATGTGTCAGGAAGATGGATGATTCTGGGAAATCAGGACTGTTCTCCCAGTGGGCAGCAGCCCACTTGGATACAATTTGCCAGCTGTCTGTCTTGTCCTAGTGTTTCTCTGTCTCTCCCCTCCTTTGCACTGCAGGTGACAAGCCCGGGCTGTGTAGATCCAGTGCAGCTGCAGTCTTGGGGACAGTTAAGAGACTGAGAGGGGAGGGGAGACTTGTTTGCACTGAGTGAATATTCCACATGCACACTGTCCCTATCAGCACTCCCAGAAGCTCTTAGGGAGAAGGATATGTGGGGAAAACTCTTGCAATGAACACCTTATTAGAGAACGATCCTGTTTGGTGAATAAAAGGCTGATTATATACCTAGAGGTGAGCCATAGTGAGGTTCAGAGTAACAAAATGAAGTAATCTGCCTCCTTTTGTAGTTGGATTTAGTGGGGACATTTCAAACTGACAGCTACAAGGAGGTGAGGGAAGGGGCAGGCTCTGGGAAAACCACAGAATAGATTGGAAATATCCTTCCCCCTGCTCCCCAGGGGAATTTAGGGCAGGTTTCTTGGGTAACAGCTTTTTTTTTGAAAGATTTATTTATGTATTTATACAAGAATTGGGGTACAGTCCGGAGGTGTGGAAGGGCGAGAGAAATCACCAGAGACAGAGCAGGGAGTAGAACAAGCAAAACGACTGAAAACACTGCTGAGGGGAGCAGTGGGCAAGACAGGAGAGATCTGCTGTGCTATGTGGATTTCTCCCTGGCTGGCTGGAATCAAATCCATGATGCAGAGGCTGTGGACAGCTTCACAGAATGGCACTCAACCCGCTGCACCACCGGGGAGGTCCTCTTGGGTAACAGCTTTGAAGAAGGAAGCTGGTGTGAGAGGGAAACTTGACATAGGCATTGCCCCCTCGTATAACCAAATACAGATGTGTTCTGCCTTCCTTGGAGCCTAAGTGAAGCAGTGCACCATGCCTGCCTCTTAATTTAATTTAATTTAATTTAATTTAATTTAATTTAATTTTTTATAGAGGCATGTTTTATTTATTTATTTATTTGATTGTTTGTTTGTTTGTTTGTTTGTTTATACATGCACTGGGTACAGTCATAAGCGCAGGAGGTTGAGAGAATTCACCAGAGCCAGAGCGGTGAGCAGAGCAGGCAGAAGGACCGAAGTACACTGCTGAGGGGAGCAGCGGGCGGCAGGAGAGGTCTGCGCGCCATATGGGACCCTCCTCCAGTGGCTGGGGAGCAGCCGGGGATGGAACCGGCGCTGCAGAGGCCGCGGGCAGCTTTGCAACCCAGCGCTCAACGGCTGCGCCACCAGGGAGGCCCTGCCTCTTAATTTTAAATTAATTTATTATTTGAATTGAGGTAACAGAATTCTCTCTATCAGGTGTCACCAACATAGGGTAACTGCCACCAAATCACCCATAGACCATTTGTTCTTCCTTACCTCTCCCTCTATGCTTCCCTCTCTCTCTATCCCCTCTGGATGCTTTAGCTCTATGGTCAGCTTTCATGGGTTAGTTTTTATCTTTCTCTGATTCTTTGTTTGGTTTCTCTGTATTCCACATATTAGTACACCATCCGGTATGATCTTTCTCCTGAGTTATTTCACTTGGCATTATCCCATCCAGTGCCACCCATTTTGCTTCAGATGGCAGGAGTCTATCTTTCCTGATTGCTGAGTAATATTCCATTGTGTCTATATACTGCTTATTGATCCATTCATCGGTTTTGGGCACATTTGTTTCCATATTTTAGCTCTTGTAAATAGTGCTTTTATAAACATGGAGGTGTAGGTTTCCTTTGGAATGTTTTTGTATGTTTGGGGTAGATACCTAGGAGTCCTGCCTGTCTTTTTAAAGCCTCAAATGTTGCCAGACAATGGATTCTAGCACAGCACCTCAGCTCCATTGACTAAATATCAGTGAGAGCTTGAAACAACTGTTATGATCCCTATAGGAATAAGTAAGAAGTGAGTCTGCCTTCTACCCTTGTAAGTTAGTCACATCGAGCAAGGACCCCAGGTCTAAGCTCCAACCTTGGCTATAACTTTTCTATCTTGTTTATACTTTAAATTCCCCATGGAAATAGCTACAACTCAGAATCCCATTTTCTTGAAAATTCAATGTTTGAGGGAGAAATATGAGGGAAATATATTGATATGTATGTATGAGAGAGAATTTCTTATTTGGTGATTTATTATTATGATCCATTTATTTCATGTAGCATGTAACTCTGTGGTTTTTTCTTCTGCTGTCCAGCAGGATCAGGCAAGATGCTAAAGTCTAGAGAGTACTCTTACTTTTGAACCAGAAGGTAGGGTTCTCAAAGAGGCCAGGGGATTTGCTAGCAATGTGACCTATTGTTCAGTATTTCTGAGCTTCATTTTACTCATCCAGAAAAGAGTGAGAACAATAGTCACCCTGCCTTTTATCCTTTACATAGTATACAGAAGATATTGAGAGTGCTTTTTAAACTATTATGAATCATTATATGTTAATTTGGAGCAACTGATTTGCATTTTCAAAATTCCTGAATGTCATTATGAGTCCTGGCTGATGATATCTGAGACCTTGCTCATTCCTCAAGCTCACTAAAAGTGTTTGTTCCCAAGAGGGATGCTCAAAGAAAGACTAACTCATTTGATTCCCTGGATCATACCACTGAACTGTCTTGACTCTGTGGCTTTGCTTTCCCCATACTTACCTCACTGGGAGAAAATTTTACTAGATAAAATTTTATCCTGAAGCTAAAGAGAGCTCTTTAAAGTAACTCTGGGGATTTTAACAGGTCAATTGTCATTCTTTCTCTTAATATGATTAGTTCCAAAATGTAAAAGGCAGAGATAGCATTTGTTATCATAGGTTTCTGTCAAAGCCAATGTGGGTGCTTGTTAGTGTCATAATGGTAGGTGGAAAAGACAGATAAGCTAATAATTGCAAAAAACCAAATATCCTCTCTTAACCATACACAACCCCATTTAATAGTCAGTTTTGGTGTAGAAGTGTCACACTGTGTCATCTGTCATTCGGATGGAGAATGACAATGCTGATTTATTTCTCTAGGCATATTTCTCTCAAAGCCTAGAGATATAGGCATTGAGGCCTAATGCAACTCATCTGAGTCAATGTCAGGGAAAATCAGTGATTAAATAGTCAATAAGTTCTGACTTTTCTGCTGATTTACTGAAGAGCAGAATATCTACTCACTTACTGGGGACAGTTGTCACTTACTGGGGACAGTTTAGCTTGTCTTAGAAGCTTACTTTGATTTAAAAAGAGAACAACATTTAAAACATAATTTACAGGATTTTGTATAAACAAAAATGTTAGTATTCAAAAAATTAGCTACTTTTTTATTGGTCTCAGAGAAGTACAAATATACCAAGGGAAATAATTGGAAAGTAAAGAAACAGTAAAAGCATTTTATATGCTGTGAGATAAGAACAGAGGTTCAAAGACTCAGCATGGCCCAGTTACATGGCAGGAATATCTGCTGCCTGGATTCTGGATGTGACACTGTTTCTGACTATGGCATTAAAAGGTGAATTGATGAGCTTTTGTGCCCTGAAGTCTGGAATTGCTTGTTAACCATTGCCATTTTTTTTTCCATTCTCTGTCTACCCCCGCTTCGTAATTTTGTCTTTGATTTCAAAAATTTTCTAAGGTCATCAGTAAGACACAGAAAGTTGGATGAGTGAATTTATACAGGCATCTGACTTGAAATTGTATTGAAAAGAGGACCTCTGCTTAAAAGTTTGAAGACAGGTATCAATTCTATAATCTTAAATAGATTTTTTTCTTTAGGTACTATAAAAATGCTTCTTATTTCTTGGCTGTTGAACTTGTCTTTATTAACTTGGAGTGCATCTCTTCCTTCAGTTCCCTTACAGGTTACTCACTTTCAGTGACACCTGCTTTCTACATGAAGAAATCCTTTAAAGCACAGTACCATATCGGAATTTCATTCAGTTAGGATGACAGCCCCAATAAACTGCATGTGTGTGAAGTACAGATAAAGTAAATCAGATCTCACACTTCAGGGAATAAACTGATTACCTCCGATGTCAGGAAGGAACTTCCCCCCATTTGCATCGTGCAGATACATAAGCCGAAAGCCGGATACAACCTTCTGCTATCCTAAAGCTTTCTCCTAGAACTTCAGCATGCACTTGGTATAAAATCTACACCTGTGACATAATGTGTTCTGTATAAGAGTTGTCATACGTGGGTAAACATTTAGTATGCAGCAAAATAAATACTGTCACAGCTGAGATAGAGTTCTATTTAGATAACTGAGATAGTGATTCATTAAAGATAAACTACTTAAAATCTTTTCACATTTCCTCCAGGGATCTCAAAGTACCTTCTCCAAATGAACTAATTAATTTTCATGAATATTCTGTCACTTAAATTCTGTTAAATTCCTCTGGGGTGGGGGAACCCAACGGGTCAGTCAGTCTTGCTAACCACTAAATCCTTGTAGCACCAAGTGTTCATAATAGCCTATAAATTTTTATTGCCATGCGACCTCATTAGATTTGGCTTCTACGACATTATTCTACATGGAGTTTATTTGGACCTAGCTCACTCTCTACATTCATCCTGCCAGCCCTAGCTCATTTTTTACATTCATCCTGCCAACATGTGAGGAAAGTCAACTGTGTACAAAGTGCTGGATAGAAAGGGGTCAAGAGCGTTCAGGGTGTGGTGAGAGAGAGCTGGAAAGTTCTTACACCTATAACTCAGTAAGCCAGCTTAGACTCGTTTACTGTCCTCTTCTCATTGTATACTCATCACCTCGGCACTGGCATATGTCAACCTACTTTGATTCATCCTTTGGTCCTGAGAGCTTATGATGGATTCAGTTAGCTCAATTGATATTAGAGAGACTGAGACATGTTCTACCTTAGAAAACCCTTGGGCTCTTTTTGGTTGCCTCAAAAGCTGGAGTGGTCCAGAGATGACTAATTTGGTCTAACTAGTATATTTGAGTGTGCAGGTGTGTATGCATGCATGCTGATGAGAGCCTCTTTGTAAAAAAAAAAAAATCATTTAATTTAAATTTGAGAAGATTTTTTCAGATAAATTCCAGAGACAATTCCCATGTAAATGCTAGAAAGATGGACAATAATATTTAAGAGAACCTTTTAAACTGGATCTTGATGTTTTACCTTTATTGGTTTGGTTTTATGTTTGTTTTTTTTCTTAATATTCTTTGGGATCATACCATAAAATGCCTAAATTTGTTGCTGTTATGAGACCCAGCATGTGGGAAGGCTATAAACGCAATAACTTTTAGAGAAAAGATTTGTGAACTATTTCATATGGGGGGACAGGGGGCATCAATGTTTTCATTGTAAAGGGGTACCTCTGAGAGAGAAGAAGACCTTCACAGTTTGTCACCTAAAAATATACCTAAATCATGTTCTCTAGGGCCACCCCTTTCAGCCCAGCATTGGCTACACGTACTTTGGTGGTCTTACTTAAAAACATCATTAGATTGCTGTTTCCCAAAATACAGTCCCTTAAAAATCATCCCAATGGTGTGATTCTTGGGAGTAAAAAGCAGGGCAGATATTCAATGATGAAAATATCTTGGGCAGTTTTAAAATTTTATTTACTAATTCTTGTGTAATTTTTATTTAAATTGGAGTAACATTGGTTTACATCACTCTACATGATTTAGGGGAATAGGTTCACAGTTCCTGAGATGTGCATTATCACACCACACCCACCACCAAAATGCTTCATAATACTCTCCCTACCCTTATTAATGTGCAGACTGAGGGACACCCGGAGAACCCCAAACTTGCACAACTCTAAAAAGGTTCTGCCATCTATTGCATAAAGACAAAGCATACTCTTTATGTGAAAGAATTCCAGGATTGTGTGCATAGAGAAGAGAGGATAATAGTTTTCCAATAAAACACACAAAGTTACCCATCCCCTTGCGGGTAAATGCCCAGTCCAACAGGCTTGACTCAAAGTGGGGCTGTTGAGGCCCAAAATCTTGCCACAGGTCTAAGACACCTTCTGGTGAAGAACCACAGGACAGGGACAGAGGGGCCAGGGAAGTCTGGGACAAAAAGAGAAAAATGAAAGTACATATCAAAACAATTGCTGCCAGGATTCCCTGGTGGTGAAAGGGGTTAAGACGTAACCTATGAAACTATCTGCAGCCTCTGAAGCACAAATTCAATCCCCAGCCAGGGAGCTACCCACATGGCTCAGCAGACCTCTCCTGTCTCGCCTGCAGCTCCAGTGTATCTCAGCAGATCCGCCTGTCCTGCTCCCCACTCTGTCTCTGGTGAATCCTCTCACTGCACTCCCCCCCCCAAACTCTGGCCTATATTCCAGCTCTTGTATGCATAAATAAATAAACCTTAAAAAAATAAACAACAATTGCTGCCATTGTCAGTATCCCCATTGGTATCACTCCCATATCTCTTACAAGTGTCTTGACTCCATGTGTCTCCTTCCCTATCCCCCAAACCCCTAGTGCAAGCCCAAAGGTGAGAAACAAGTGTGACTTCTTCATGTCTCTCTACTCCATATGCCTCCTCCAAGTCTCTTCCAAGTCTTCTATTAAGACTCTTCTCCAAGTGCCTCTGAAAGTCTCTTCAGCTTCTCTTTGTCTTTCAGTCCCACCCTTCGTTAGGTGGGACAGGGGACATGGATCCTCCCCTTTCTATAGAGATTATGCTGTTACACCCTTAGAATATTCAATGTGCATATTAGCAAATTAAATGTTTTGCTAAGTCTTAGAGTATATATACCTTTTAAATTTCATTTAACTCAAGGTTTCTCAAATTTATATAACCATGCACGTGTGTGATATTCATAGATGCAATGATTATTAATATCCAGCTACTGGGAACATAATTTGGGAATTACACTAGAAATACATACACACACACACACACACACACACTCACACACACACATATATATATATATATATATATATAAAACTAAGAAGGGGGAATTCAGCTAAGTAATGGAGTGCTTATTTACATTAGTAAGTTATTTTGTACTTTATTTCATCCAGAGTTCCTTTTAATGTGAATTTCTCAAGTGCATTAAATAGTATTTAAGTGATTTTTGAAAACATTAATCATTTTGGAAAAGATAAACATGTTTTTAAAAATTCATGCTGTACTAATTTCTCCAAGTACCCATCTCCCATTCCAGCATTTTTTCTCTTTAGTATTTGATTTATGAGAGCTCAATTTATATTCAGCTTTTTAGGACATTTCTTATGCAATGTGAAAGATAGAATACTATATTTGAATAAGAAGGAGAAAAAAATATTTCTGAGCAACTGATAAGTGATGTGACTGTGGAGGATAAATACTAAGGGGAAAATAAGTGAATGAAAGGTTAGGGAACTTGTATTTTTCTTTGGCTGCCTGTGAGATTTGGGCCACAAGTAACTCCTCTGAAACTTACTGTATAAATACATTGACTATTGGAGCCTCTCCGGTGGGACAGGCAGTTGAGCACAGTGCTGTGGAGCTGTCCACAGCCTCTGCAGCATGGGTTCGATCCCAGCCAGCCGGGGAGGTACCCACATAACACGGCAGACCTCTCCTGTTGTGCCCGCTGTTCCCCTCAGCAGTGTATTTCATCAGTCTGCCTGTTCTGTTCCCTGCTCTGTCTCTGGTGAATCCTCTCACCCTCCCACACATCTGGCCTGTACCCTTGTTCTTCTAAAATAAATAAATCTTAGGAAAAAAAAAGTTCACACTTTAAAAAATACATACATACATACATACATACATACATATATACATTCACTATCATTTCCCATGACTGGTCAGAGAATGATGGGATCTTTGAGTAAACTATTCCTAGTGATTTAAAAGAAGGTATCCTTGGGCCTCCCTGGTGGCACAGGGGTTAAAGACAGTGTTATCAAGCTATTGCCAGCCACTGCAGCACAAGTTCAATGCCCAGCCTACCTGCTTGACCTACATGGTGCAGCAGACCTCTCTTGTCTTACCTGCTGCTCCCCTTAGCAGTGTATTTCAGTAGATCCTCCTGTTCTGCTCCCCACTCTCTGTGGTAAATTCTCTCACCCCTACCTCTGCATCTCTGGCTTACACCCCATAAATAATTTTTTTTTAAAGATGGGTATCCTCGTTTCTAACCAATATCTTTCATATACACCCGTGATCCTTTCACTAGCGGTTCTAATTTCATTGTGTCATTTTTCCACCTGCCTTCCTTCATCTGCTCACTTGTTTTCCTTCCTGGAGTTAGGATTTTGTCAACTCTAATTGTATCTTAGTGGAATGTCCATTTGGAGAAAAGTAATTGTTGGGAAAAGAACCTGGAAATTGAAACAAGTTAAGGGCATGTTGCAGCTCTTTAGTCCAGAGTTGACTTACTCAAGCCTTACTGGAAATAATCAAAAGGCAGAGAGGGCCTTCCCTGGTGGTGCAGCAGTTGAGCGTTGGGCTGTGAAGCTGCCCGCAGCCTCTGCAGCGACGGTTCGATCCTCAGCCACCTGCGAGAGTCCCACATGGCACACAGACCTCTCCTGCCACGGCCACTGCTCCCCTCAGCAGTGTACTTCGTCAGTCTGCCTCTTCTGCTCCCCACTCTGGCTCTGGTGAATTCTCTCAACCTCCTGTGCTTCTGACTGTACCCAGTGCTTGTATAAATAATAAATAAATCTTAAAAAAAAAAAGCTGTGGATGAGGCATGGAGGGTAAAATTGAGTAGAAGAACTGCAGTCCTGATCACTAGATTTCCCTGGCACGCAGAATACCCTTCCATAAGACAAAGAATACTCTAACCTAAGATGATTTGGAGTTTATTCATAGGATTCTATTCAGAAAATGTGGGCTTTTTTATTCTTTTTCACTCTGTAGAGAATTACTGTATCTAATTACTATTTGAGGACACCAAATACCAGCTCTTCTAAAATAATGTTCCCTCTGATATTTCCAGCAATTAGAAATTTGGTTATCTGAAAATTTACTGTACATATGGCCCAGCAAGAGAGTAATTACATTTTATTGATATTCTCTCATAATGCCATGAGAAGTGGAAAAGAAAATCTGGTTGAAGCTGTGAAAAATGAGATATATTTATAAACCCGAGATGTCAACTTTCTAAATTAGTTTCAAATCCAGATACCACATTTATACATCTGCACTCACCTTCATATTCTCGCAAATTCATACAAGAAAACACTCCTTGATTTATATTAACACATTAAATATATAAATCTCTATATAGTACATTTATGTGTATATACATGTATATCAATGCATGTAGCCACTAGTATTTTTTCCACGCAAACACTCAATATCTTAGCATAGAAAATTTAAAATATATGAAAATATCTTCTGTATATCAATATTGGTATGAGCATTAAGCTCTATATTAACCATTCCCTGAGATGAAGAAATTAAACTTACCTCTTTGCCTGGAGGTTGTTTCTTATTAAAGTCTGTAAGATCTGTATATCATAAAATGACATGAACTGATATTCCTCCTCCCTCATTTATTTCTGATAAAATATTCACTGCTTGCAAACATGTACATATATAAAAAAATTCACTACACACTAATTATACTCAGTAGTGTCACAAGGGTGTTGTTTTTTTTTTTTTTTTACTTGTAATGTTTTGTTAAATTTGGGAGGAAGCTTGAAACATTAATTAAATGAACTTGTGTCTCAACATTTCATCATTGTAGAGAAATGTAGAAGAGGGGAGAAGAGAATAACAATGAGCTGATTGGCTGAGAAGCAGCCACTGGTTTCACAAAAGGACTAGGGCTTGTGCACATTCTACTTAGAATATTGTAAGGTAGTGAGATTACAAGTCACAACTTGATGGTTGTAGATAACGAGGAAGACTCAAAACATGGAGTTCTAGAACAAATAGAGAGCTAACTATGTTCAACACAACCTGGGAAATACACAGGAATAAAGGGTCGTGGACAAAGAAGCAAATAGATGACATGCTTAGGGAAGTGTGCAATGTGGCTACAGGGCTGGGCAGAACCTAGTGAGAAGAATGTGCTTGACTCCTTCCCCTTGGTGGAGATCAGTGGAGAGTCCGGGTCTCCCTCATTTATTCATTCCCCAGAGATATGGCCTTCTCTCAGATACCTTTCTTGAGTATCCTTTGTGGTATTCAATATGGGAAAAACAAAGAGATTCAGCTCCTCTTCCGTACCTTGGCACAGTTTAGGGCAAAGTGTCAAATACAGCCTGAAAACAAGGGGGTTACATTTGGTTTAAGGAGAAGTAGATAATATACATGGATTAAAATCCTTATCCTTTGTTTTATTGCTTTTGTGGTCTTGTATAAGTCCCTGGACCTGAGCATTAGTTATCTGTAAAATGAAGATAATCATCAGACCTGCCTCCTGAGAACACTGTGATGATTACATGTGTGGTTTATGGGAATGTCCTTGGACTGTAACCAAGGTGCTACAATTATCTGGTTTCAGTTATAAAATATTTTGATTAATTCAAGCTTGCTAGCACAGTCAGACTACAAAGGAATCAGAGAAATGGAGGTTCCAAATATGGGAAAATAATGAAAAAACAGGAAGAATATTACAAATATTGTAGACACAGTCAGACTCTGGGCATGCAACCTGGTCCACTGCCAGGTTGCACTTAGGAGGGACCTGTGCTTGGCTTAATTCACAGGGTCTTGTGAATTATATAGCCAGTTCTGGCTGTGAACATATTGAATGAATAAGTATTTAGACTAGTTACATACTAAATACATTAACCATTATTTATTTATACATCTAATGGTTACCCATATATTCATTCCTATAAACATATTGGCATGTTCTCCCATGTAGGTTCTGAGGCATTTGAGAAGTAAGAGTTGTATCTATCTATGGAATTGTGGTCTAGGAGGGAAAGTGAAATTGAAATCATTTACGACTAAAAGAAACCAGCAGTTGAAAATCTCTTATATTCCAAGACCAGGAATTTTGATTATATATTTGTACATATTTAGGTAGATAAGTGTTATTTGTAGTAGATAATACATAAATGAATATAAGTAATTGTAGTAAACCTAGATTACTTCATTTCAGAAACCTTGCGCTAAAAGTAATCAGTAGATTTGGAACGAGGTCAGGAATTTGCATTTTTAAACTAACACCACAAGGGTTTCTGATATAGGTGGTTCCAGATATGTTTTGCAAACATTAGATGAAGTGATTTCTCACATTGAGCTTCAAATATTTACATATAATTGGGAATTTCAGGTGCTCTTTTCTATTAGACCTCAGCAGCCACCCCACCCCAGGGGAAGAATGTTGTGACCAGCATGTTACTGTTATTTGGGTCCCTGTTCAAAATCACTGTGAGATATTTGTTTCACTAAAGGGCGCTCCCCCAGCCCCATCCAGTACTTTCCATATTGCCTTCCAGTCACTGCTGGCATTAGCCTGTTTATAAACATAGTTAAGCAAATTAGAAACAAGTACAGTTTGGAAATAGCTTTTAGAAATGTGGGCTGTCACCTAGACACTGTGTGACACAGCACTAAAGAAAAGGGAACTGGACATGCCACAGTTTCTCTGCTCAGGGGAGCATTCACTGGCCATCAGACGTTTCTTTACCCAGAAGTTTCTTCCCAGTCAAATTTGCAGGACAAAATTCTCAGAACTTAGAGTAGCTTTTTGTCCTTTTTTAAAACCACTCTTTTCCTCTTTTGCTTCTACTTCTGTTTCTCCTCCCCCACCTTCTATTTACTCCTTTTCTTCTTCTCCATACACCTTCTTATATTTGAAGTTATTCTCAGCATTTCAGGGACCTCCCTAGTGTTGCTCTCTCCCCACTCTGTCAATAATTATTTATTGAGCACCTACAATATGCACTGTAAAAACTCTATAATAAATAATACATACCATAATTCATTCAGCAAATATGTACTAAGGATTTCTCTGTATCATACTTACTTTCTGACCCATGATTAAGTATTTAGACCCTACTCTCAAGGAACTTGATTTCCAGAACTTACATGTAAATAACTATAACAAAAACTTGAAAACAACTTTCATTGAAAAACAATGGCAGACCAATTTTTTTTTCTTTACCAACCAAGCTGGATCTACACACGAGCAATCATGTCTAAGGCACCTGTAGTTGGCATTCATCTTGGCACCACTTACTCTTGTGTGGGTGTCTTCCAGCATGGAAAAGTGGAAATATATTGCCAATGGTCAGGGAAGTTGAACCACCTCAAATTATGTCAGCTATACTGATACTGGACCATTGTTTGATGATGCTGCAAAGAATCAAGTTGCCATTGTTATAGAAATTCTGGTCTTTTACCCAGGCAGAAGAAAAACAAATGGTACGTCAGGAATGGTGAGGTCAGAAAAAGCTTTATTACACATGCATGAGGTCTCAGACCTGAGTAGCCCCATTCGGTCTGACCACTGGTTTAATGACAAAGGGTTCCTTTTATACATAACTGTCTTTGCATTTGTTACATTAGTAATTGGCAAAACCATTGGTGGAGAGAAAAAGTGAGCAAAGGGGCTTTGAAGCAAAGGGGAGTCTTGCACAGTGGGAGAGGATGCAGCATTCTGGAGATTACCCCAAAGAGACAGGACTGCTCTACTGGTTATCTGACTCTTTGAATGCAACTTTGTTTAGACAGGAGTGCTGAGGCCCTGACCATCAATCTTTAAAGGGAAAGAATTGTAAGTAAGCAAACTTGTTAATTGCACCTGGGCTGGAAGTTCTTCTGGGATCTTTATTATATCCATTTACTCAATAATATATTTTCTCATCACCATGAGCCCTACCAACACAGTTTCCTATGCCAAGTGCTTAATTGGACATATATTTGATGATGCTGTTGTCCAGTTTGATATGAAGCATCAAAAAGGTCAGAAATAAAAGGAATATGTTTATCTTGGACCTAGGAGGTAGTACTATGGATGTTCCAATCCTCACTATTGAAGATGGAATTTTGATTTTAAGCATACACTTCATGAAAATGAGGAGTAAATAAAAATAACAAAAGGTAACAAAAGCCAAAATGAGTCGCTAAGAGTAAGAATTAAGAAAATGGTTTCTAGGTCCTCTTCTGTAATTTTCATTTCATAAGTATGGTATCCACCTGGATTGAAGGTCATCTTTTTTCGTTTTTAAATGCAAATACATTTTCTAGAGAAAAAAAAAAAAACCTCCTCCCTCCAATAATTTGCTAGGTCCTAAAGAATTTTCCTTCTATTGTACCTTGCAAAATCAGGGAATTGTCTGAGAGTTCATTCTGGAATACTCTGATATTTATTTCTCATTGGTTTCTTAACTAATAGTCTTCACCTATTATTCACCTCCCAGGGACCCAGTGGTTGCTGAAAGATTTTTTTTAAGTCAGTGTTGTTTTATTTCTTTAAAATCCTTGATCAAGGCCACAGGCAGCCTTGACAGTGTCTGGACCCTTGGTGGGAAAAAAATAACCTGAGTGCATACCAGTGAGAGATCCTGGCCTTTTCCTCTGACAGTGTTGTGGCACCTTTGGTTGCTCTTTTTATGTGCTTGTCATTGTACTTCCCTACATCAATCTCATAAAATATCCTTTTCCTCATGCTTGACATATTGATATCATCTTACCACAGATAAAACACAGAGCAATGTAATATGGGCAGGTGATGGAATTATTTGCAATGCACAGAAATCTCTGCTGATGTTTAAGACTGGTGCAATATTAAACACATTACTTTCCCTGACAGGGATTTTCATTACACGCATGCCATGCAGGTGGAGAAGCTAAAAGTAAAATCCTGTTTTCCCCAACGGGGCACATGTAATGAAAAAGAGAGAGAGAGAGAGAGAGAGAGAGAGAGAGAGAGAGAGAGAGAGAGAGAGAGAGAGAGAGAGAGTTCTTCTTGATATATTTATCTTTACAAAACCCATAGCTTCCTATTTAACCAAATTTGCATTTAATTGGAGAAATGACTCAATTCCCAGAGAACCTGTGGTAATATATATAAATATATTTATATTAATATATATATTAATAAGACCAGTGGATCAGACAGGTAACCTGTAGTTGGTGTCTGATTTTGCCAGGTGACATAGAGGGAGATATTTTGGGAACTTGGAGTATGAAGGGAGAGAGGATGTGGATTTTTTGTAGAGAAGGGATTTTCATATGGTGTCAGGTGGGCATCTGTTCTGCGTTCTGGTATCCTGCAGATGCCTCTAGACTATGTTTATAGACTGTGTCATTTTGTTTGCTTGTCCCAGTTGATTATTATTTGGAGGACCATTCTGAGATAAGCCAAGATAAACCAGAGCCCAGTAAAAGTCAAGAAAGACTGACATCATGTCAATTAGTCTTTTAGAATGAGTTAGCAGAATGAGTTAACATGGATCATGGTCTCATCAAAAAGAGAATCAACAAATTCAATAATTCAAAGGATTGTAGTAATGACAAGTATTTATCTTTTTTTAAAATAACTGAGTAGTATTCCATTGGGGATTATGCTAAGTGAAATAAGCCGGAAGGTGGAAGGCAAATATTGGATGGCTTCACTTACAGATGAAAAAAAGAGTAATAATACAAAAGGTCAGACAAAACTAAACCAAAACAAACCCTAGAAATCAGACTGTAAGATTGAGGCTACCAGATGGGGATGGAGCCCAATGGTGGTGGAGGATGAGGGGTATCTGGGTTTTGGATGTGTTGTGGTAACTTACATCTGAAGAGGTATGATCATATACCTCTAAATCATATATGTATGGTGTTATAGACTAATGTTACTTCAATTAAACATGCTTGAGGATTTCTTGTGCTGACACACATGCTTTATATTCAGTTTTAAAATTAAATCCTCATACAACCTTATATATTAGATAACTGATTATCAACCATTTACCAGATGAGAAAAAAATAAAGGCTATCATGCAATTTGTCCAAGGTAACAAATCCAATGACTCAAGCCCAGGTCTGTCTGATTACCAAGTTTAGGCTTTTTAGCTGACTAGGATTCTATGTCCTTGTGGAGAGGTAAAGCCTGGACCTTAGATTAGCTGGAGCACCAGGTGTGTCAGCACTGGCTCAATGAACCATGCTTCTGAGCCTCCCAGAGCACCTATTCACTGTCCAGCCATCCTGCTGAGTGGTCAAGATCTTTCAGGAAAATATTTGTAACTGCGATGGGCATTTTTTTTTAAATTTCTGCATGGAAGACCTGGAGTGTAGGGCAGAGGTGCAGGGGTGAGAGGATTCACCAAAGACAGAGTGGGGAGCAGAACAGGCAAATCACTGAAATACATTGCTAAGGGGAGCAGTGGTTGAGACAGGAGAGGTCTGGTGCACCACGTGGGTCGGCTCCCACGCCAAGGGTTAAACTCAGGCCTTAGTGGTGGTAGTGCTGAGACTTAACCCCTAGGCCACCAGGGAGCTCCTGTGGTGTGTTTTAACTGAATGCCCTCTGCATCCCAATGATGGAATTAACTTACCCTACCCTGTACCTAAAGCTGGAGTAAGGATTGTTACCTCCAGGTGAAAATCAGTTGCAGTTTTGCCTAAGTGGAGTTTCCTCTTAGTTCTGTTTTTACCTTCTCAGTCCCCTAGGAGGTCATCAGGAACCGAAATAATGTTTCCTCCCATAATTTCATTGAGTGAGGGAAAAATTTATTTTTAAATAAATTTTCATTAGGTAGCATTGCATTATAATATTATGTGTGTTTCAGGTGCAGTCATTATAAATTGTTGTCTATACATAATATATTAAGTTCACCTCCAAAAGTGCAAAGAAGAATCTTGCTTGACATTAACATAACACAATTAACGATTTTTTCAACTGCTCTTTCAACTAGGAAGTCAAGACATTAGTCTTTTCTGTGTTTCAGATGAGCAAAATGAGATAATGTATTCCTGCATTAATTCAGCACACATTTTTGATAACATAAATGTTATCATATATACTGTATAGATCTGGGAGATCTATACTAAATGCAGTGGGATACAACATGAAACTCAGACTTTCTACTCTTAAGGATTTTGTAATCTACTGGGGGAAGGACACACAATGACATAGTATATGATTTTTTAATTGTGGTAATAGAGGCATCCACAGGATATGAGAGCAGAGCAGAAGAACAACTAATTTACCTGGATTTAGGATGTGGGGGATTCCTGTGGCAATTAACACCTAAGCCCAGTATTAATTAAAATTAATATACAAAAATAACCTATCTTATTTAACTACTAATTAAAGACTGAGAGCTATGCTCTTTATTTGCATTGTTACAATTAATCCTATCCTAGAACAACCTAATGGAAAGTGAACTATTGTCCTCATCATCTTATAAGATTTGCAAGTGGCAGAATACAGATTTGAACCCAGACTCTCTGACTTTAGAATTCAGTTCTTAACAGAGATGACACACTATCATTAGCTACAGGATATCACTTAGTGACATCACCAAAAAATTTACTTTTTCATTTTGGACTCAGTAATCATTCTTACTCTGGGACAGTGATCTTGGTTCTAACATGGGATGAATTTCCTTTCTGAAAATGAGTTAAAGATTTGAAAATAAATCTACAGATAATAGCTTTTATCCTAAAGTCTAGGAATTTGGGTTTCTTTATGTATGTCCATGGTGTTCTCTCTGTTACCTGCTGTACCCCTCACCAGCACAGCACTGTATTATGCAGAAAACACGTAGACACGGTCCTTATCCCCCTTCAGCCCCATCCTCACTGACCTCTCAAATGGGCCCAGCCACAAAGCATTTTGCCTGTCAATTTGGTGCCTTGCTGAAGACAAGCATTTCCTTTTGTATTATGGAGATATTTTTTTTCCCTCATTAACCTGCCAGAGCCATGTGGAAATTCTGAGAAGTCAAGTTCAGTCTCATAAAGCATGAATATTATTTATCTTGAATGCTGCAAATTTGGCATATTGGGGGGTGACAAGGTTAGGTAGATTTATTAGCATCCTGTCAGGAAATTTCCTAGGAACAGTAGAATTTCACAAAAAATTCAGTGTAATTGATGGGAGCAAGTTGGACTAATTCTTTGCAGATCTGTGTTGACTCTTTTCACACCTTTCCTTTACAGACAACAAAATGTACTGAGCAGAGAGCTCATTAAGAAGAACTTCCTGCAAACACACTCTTTGCACAGGGTTTATTTCCCCTTCCTTTCTTTCGTATATTACCTTAGTTTCTTGAGAAGATACAAGCACATATTGGAAGCATTTACTCATTTGTATGTATCATTTAACTCTCCAAGGGAAAGCTTATATCCCAGGAAATAAGGATTAACAAGAATCCAGTATTTGTTCTGTTTTTTTTTTTCTCTACTGTTTTTGAAGGATTAAGGATTCCAACCATTAGGTCTAGAAGCCATCAGAACAGAAATTGTAATAGTAAAAAGAGGTTAGCCTTTGAACTAGAGCGTTTGGGTCCCAGTTCCAAGTCTCCATCTGGCTAGTTTTTGGGCCCTGAGCCAGTTATTTAAAGTTGCTGAGCTTTGAGTTCCTTGTTTGAAAGGTGAAGTTAATGATACCCTTCTCACAGAGTTCCTAATAAATCTTAAATGAAATGAAAAATGTCACAGTAACTTGACCTGAGCACCTTTCAGTTTCTAGATCAAACACTTGCCCCCTGAAAAACCTGCCCTATGTGCTTGAGAAACAAATCACCATTGTTGAGAATTTAGGAGGTTGCTATATACTAGACAGCACACTTTGCATGCTCTGTCACTGAATCCTCAGAACCCAGAGACAAGGAAGAAATGCAGAGGGAGAGAAAGAGAAGAATGGAGGAGAGGAAGAGAGGGAAGGAGAGAGGAAGAGAGGAGAGAGGAGAGAGAATGAACTTCTCATGTGGTCTTGGTTAGGACACCTGCCTGTTCTTTCTAATGGTCAGTTCCCTTATTTAACGCTAATTCGATGACAAAATGAAATGATTCCTAATATATAGATGGTGATGACGCTGTAAGTTTCACTGTTATTACACACATTCCCGGCACATACTGCTCTTGAGTCCATCCCCTGATTTCCTATCGTTTCTTTTGATTTCTGCTCCTCTGCTAGTCGGGAACAAGACTGGAGTCCAGAGCACATGCCCTCTGGATCACATCCACCACAGAGAAACACCTCGGTTTCGATGGAAAAAGGGGGGCTTAAGAGGGAAAAGGAGCAAGGCGTGTGGGTAATGAGTGAGTGAAATACTAGGAGCTGTGCAGTGGGGTCAAGTTGCCCAGGAGAGACCACAGGGGGACACGTGAACTCAGCTTACAGTCAGACTTTTTTTTATAAAGTTGTCATTCTTATTGGAAAGTGGTCGCTCTGCCTCCAAAAGCATTTCATAAAACCAGAGAGCAAAACAAACCAAAAATAAATGACTCAAATTTTATAGTGCATGAATATTAATATATGTTCCTAAGTCCTTTCTTCTTACAGGAGGAATTGATACTCTTCCTAAGGGAGACTTTTCACAAAACAGCATATTTCCATGGCTGATCAAGTAGCCAGCATCGTGAAGGGAGTTGAATTACTCCCAATCTTGTTAGGTTAAAATGATGAAGAGTAGCCAAGGATGATTTTGGCCTTGGAAGTTCAGATTTCTGATACTGTCTATCTGACTTATCCTCAGTTCTAGAATTTTCTGCATACCTTCTTTCCTCACTCATGGAGTGATTTTAAGGAGCCAAATGAAAAGCCCCAAGTGAGTGTATTTTGTTTGGTGTCGGTACCAACTCTGTACTGGCTCTGCTTGCATTTTCTGTGCCTGGCCAGTCCGCCTAGTTAAATATAGCCTTGTCCTTACCCAGCACAAACCTCACCTTCCCTTATGGCCTTAGACATGTGAATAGCTCTCCTTGACACACACAGTTGAGTCTCTTTTCTCTTCATGGCCTTCCTTAATAAAGGTATTAGGATATATGAAAAGAAATGAAGGTCATACAAGGATGCAGATTAACCCTTAAGTTCAGTGACTGAAATTAGAATAAGGCAAGCTGCATGGGGCTGTGCTTACAGATGAGTTTTATTTGTTGAGCAACAATATGGAAAAAAAAATCAAGACAACATTTATAAAATGTTGCTAACATTTATAAAATGTTAGCAAATAAGCAAACATTGCAATATTAGGCCTGCATTCCCACATGGCAAACATTTGTTAGAGACCAGTAGTGGTTATATTAGACTTTCCTTGGGTGACTGCAATCCCTACCATTGCCTATCACCCCACCAACACCAAGGCTGATGGCTAGTTCTAATAATACCAACTAAATATGAAAACACTTGATTACTAGAATTCTGAAGCCTGACCTACTTCATGAATTTCCATTACCTGCTTGAACTCTGGATGGTGCAACCCACACTATAAAAGGAAGAATAGGGAAATACCAAGCTAGATGTGTTACATAACATTATTTTGTTGTTCTACCTCTTTTCCTTTCCCTTCCACACTACCTACTTTCACCTGTCCCACCGCCACCCCTGTTACCTAAATATCTTTATTTAAGGAAGATGCTTGATCGAAACTTACAGCTTATGCACCAGAAGAAAAAAAAAATCTGCTTTTAGTCCTAAGTTCATTTCTCAAGTCTGGCATTAAATATCTCTAAATCAGAAGAGATTAAGAGAAAATTCATGAAATAGTTATTGCCTTACTTGCAGGCAGTAATGGGACAATCTGTTCATGTCCCCATTTCAAAAGTCCATTTACCTTAAGTCCATTTACCTCAACCCTCCATCTGCAGAACCTTCCACAGCAGGTCTGTTTCCCGGAAGAAAGTCCAACAAGGCTCCCCACACATATTCTTCCTGGCAGAAAATTATCACCTTATTTTTTTTCCACTTCAAAAATAAATATTTCCCTTCTAACTTTCCCAGTCTTATTTTAAAATGGAAATAGCCAAAAGCTAGGTAGTTGCCTAATTCTTTTGCATTTCCTTTGAAATGTTCCCCAATCCTTTTTCACAGTTATAATGCTTTTCTCCAAAGTTTTGCTTACCAAAATAAACTATTATTTTTTTACCTGCATTTATATTGCTCTTTAGCTTATGTCTTTAACTATTAAATAAAAACTTTTTTTCCTACCTCCATTATCCTGCATTACAATGCCTTAAATTGGATGTGCTCACTGGCCTTTATGAAAACCACTCTAAATTCACATTCCGTCACTTGTTACCTACCCCAACTTCTCACACTTGCGGTACTTCTAGTTGCTGACAAAGAGGTCTAGTGTCAGAGGGAACTTCTAAAGTCCACATATAATAAAGCACTTAAAAGCCTCAAGGACACTTAAGGGACTTCACGTTGAAATATAAATGTTTTATGACTCACAAGTCTTAGCAGGATTTACTGTCTCTTCTCCTTTCTAGAAGCATTCATTTCACCCCCTATTTAGATTACAGTTACAAGGCACAACCAACTGCCCCATTGTCCCCCACCCACCTTTCTCATGGTCTTCCTCTTCTTCCTATATTCCCTTTGCACCTTCCTGTTTCTTTTTGAAATATCTATCACATTGCGGGCCACCCTGGTGGTGCAAGGGTTTAAGTCTCAGCACTATGAACTATCTATCACATTGAACCATAAATGCACATGCTCCTGGCTGTCCCTTACAGTGGACCACACTCCTGGCCATCACTGAATTGTTAGCACTGAATTGTTACTTGTTTATCACTGAATTGTCAAGGCCTTGCACAGTGTGTGGCATGTAGTAGGTATTTAGTAATGCTGATTGGCCAAAGAAAGCACAAATCAAAAACTTGGAAATGGTGGGAGGGGGGCGGTGAATCTATCAGGATCCTGCAGAATATGTCATTCTCCCAGGGTTTAGATGAAGAGAGTTTAAAGAAGGAACTCTTCCTGAGGTAAGGAAATTAGCAAGGACTAGTAAAGAAATGGGATGAGCAAGTGTGAGAAGTCTTATGTCCAGGTCTGGATGGTCAAAGAAAGTACCAGGTTATAGTCATCTGACCTGAGCTCCAGCCACATGGGAGAGGCCACCCCCTCATCACTTTGGTCCTGGATAAGAGTGCTTGAAATCTCTTGTTGGGCCCCTCCTCCTGGCCAAATACACCAGCAGTCAGAAAACAAGACACTTCCATGATGCTGTCGCTAGAGTCTAGGGAATTCAGCTTCCCCAGTGGGCAGGGAGGGACAGAGAATGGATCTGGAAGGAGAAGAATATGCAGCCCAATGAGTGTGCCTAGCAGTGGAGAGAACTCTTCCACTATTAAACAACAACAAAAAAAAAGGTTTCTTGTTAACTTTTGAAATAATATATATTGTTCACAAATTTCCTGTCTGTATTGTCAATGTGTTTCATTTAAAATTTCATTGTTTGAAATGAAAAAATGGTGCTTAGGCTAATATTTACAACTGATCTACAGAGAGCTGCTGAGTGGCTCTTCTTTGGGGATACCAGTTGTGGTTAATCAATGGAATTCTAAAGCCTGAATATTTCCTTCATATGAGGCTTTCTTATGACACATAAACAGAAAATTGGTTTATATTTTTTACATTTTTTTTTTGCATGGAAGAACTGGGGTATAGGCCAGAGATGCAGGGAGTAAAAGGATTCACCAAAGTGGGGAGCAGAATAGGCGAATTTACTGAAATACACTGCTGAGGGGAGCAGTGGGCGAGACAGGAGAGGTCTGCGGCACCATATGTGGGTTAGCTCCTTGGCCGGGATGGAATTCAGGCCATAGTGGTGATTGTGCTGAGAATTAACCACTAGGCCACCAGGGAGGCCCCAGAAAATTGTTTTTATTTTAAAAACTAACACAGAGGAGGTCTAAATACATGTCAGAAATAGTTGAGTGTGAGTTCCAAAGATTCTTAACCAAAGGCTGGTGCATAGTCATGTTTGCTGAATAATGAATAATGAGTGAATCAGGTACTTGGATGAAAGTGAATAGAAAGTGTAGAGGAGGAGAAATTGGAGATAGAGTCTGGGAAAATGAAAGGTAGGGTTTTTCTAAACACATGAAAATGTGAGCATTGTGACAAGGGTGAATTGTAAGATTCCTGCCTTCAAGGAAGGAAAGATGGAGGACAACTAGTATTTATTGAGTACTTCATTATGCTGTGAGTTTTCACAAACATTTGCTTGTTTAGTTCTGACAAATCACTAGAGGTTAGTATTATTATGTCATTTTATAAGGAGAAAGCCAAGTCATAGAATGATTAGGGAACACTCTGGTAAGTGGGTAAAACCAGGGCATAGTCTCAGAGTTACCTCTCAAAAGCTCATCCTTTCTCAAAGCCAAAACCCCTAACTGCCATATGACATTTTAAAACATTTAGTGAAGGAGATAACTCATGTACCAATAAATGCTTTGTCTAAGGCAGGGCATAAAAATGTTATCACAGAGTGTTATGGGAATTCACAGCAAAAAAAATTCCTGACTTGAAATTCTAATACAGTTCTTTGCAGGTCATAGCATTTGAGCTGGACCTAGAGAGATTTTTGATCATCTGCATACTGGATAGACTTAATGTGAATTAAACAGAAAAAAAATATTAATTTGTGATATCTGACAGTTGACCCGATGTCTGTCACATAGTAAGTTCCAGTGACCTAACCAATAATAATGACAGAGAAAATGGCATAAGTGTGTGTTCAAGAAAACAGTGATGTGCTCAAAGGTTGGTAGTATCAGGAGAGGACTGCAGTCAAGGCTACCACTGAAGTGATAGATTAGGACTAGTTTGTGGAGGATTTTTAATAGCGTAATGCAGAGTTGGAACTTTCCAAATGTATGCAATGAATAGCCGCTGACAGGTTTTGTGCGAAGTAGAGAAATTATGTGAAATGTGCATTAGGAAGATTTCTCTGGGGAAATCTTGTAGCAGGTCCCATGCAAGGAAAGAGCTGGCAACCAAGAACAACATTAGTGTGCTGTTGTATTTATTCAGACAATGAGTTATTGGGGGGCTGAAGAGGGCTCTGGGAGTAGGAAAGAAGGGCCAAACTGACTGATACTGTGGAGACATTCAGTTCAGTGTTTAGATAAAGAGAGGCTAGGGCGCCTGCCAAGAAATGACATTGAAGATTTGAGCCTGAGTTCATGGAGTTGTTTTGATTTTTTAAAAAGATTTATTTATTTATGCATACAAGAACTGGGGTACAAGCCAGAGGTGTGGGGGGTAAGAGGATTCACGAGAGACAGAGAGGGGAACAGAACACACTGCTGAGGGGAGCAGCGGGCGAGACGGGAGAGGTCTGCTGGGTCCATTTGTGTATCTCCCTGGCTGAGGGATCAAACTCATACTGTGATGGCTGCAGACAGCTTCATAGGTTGCATCTTAACCCTTTGTGCCACCAGGGAGGCCCTGTTTTAATGTTATTAACTAGTATGCACAACATAACATCAGTTTAGATTACGAAGGGGTGCATAGAAAACAGTAAGGAAAATGGTGAGTTAGAGTCATCAGAGAAAGAGATAGAGCAGGTGTTTAAACTCAGTTATTGGATGAGATTAGAGTTATAAATCTAGGGGCCTCTAGTTAAAAGTAATGGATGGATGCATGGAACAATCACATGCAGTTTTCAAGGGAGAGATGAGAATAATATCATTGCAGATAGAGCTTAAGGGGAACACATTTTTAAGTGGTAGGCAATGGAAGGCATGTTAAAGAAAATTTGAGAATGAGAAATTGTCAATTTTGTTATTTCATGACCCCTGTTTTCCCCTGACAGCACCCTTACATAAAACTTACAACACTAGGTAGCCAATCCCTTTGAGCAAAACAATCATCATTCCTCTTTTTGTGAAGTTACATACCTTTACATATCTTACTCTATGAACCAAAGACCTTACTCAATAAAGTAGGTGAATCAGATGCCTCCAACTCCGCCTCTTCAAATGAGGTACATCTGGATGTCAAGGTGATTGGCGGGACACTAATGCATAATAACCAGAAATTGAGTTTATCTTGCAAAATCTTAATAGAGTATCTTCCTCATGAGGAAACCTTTCTGACTTATCAGACTTAGAAATAAAATCTCTTTACTTTGCCTTTGTTTTTCATCCTATCTATTTCTGTCATTTCCCTTTTTAATTATAGGAGATATTTATAGGGAAAGCAGGGCACCCTCTTCTTATTTCTGTGAGATCTTGTAGTTGATGTCTGGTTTCCTCCCATCACACCAGATATTTAAGCTGCAGTAAAATCTCCTTTTAGCATATATGGTTTCCCGAAAGATTAGCTTGAAAGAAATAAGATGTTGAGAGAGAAGGAGGTGAATGGAAACAGGATAATTGGATATTTGTGTGGGGGAGGTGAAGGTAGGGGTGGGGGGTGGGAATGGGGGTGGAGTTTGGGGGTGACCAGGGTTAGTATCTTAGGAACTGTTTGTCTTAGGTCTAAGACAGCCTTAACAGGAGTTCAAAAGGAATTATTAGAGAGTAACACAATTCAATAATTATGTTGAAAAGAAGTAAATGAGACCTTCAAACCAACATTGGACACAGCAGATGTGTGGGAGCTTGTGAAATCAAAAATGAGACTGTTCCACCAGCTTGCAGAACTAGAACAGCCCTTTCCTGTGTGCTTTGGGAAGATGAATCTCCTCCTTGTCATTCAATATTTGGAGAACTTTTAACTCATGAAATTGTTCAGAATGCACTGCAAGAGTTGCCTGGCCACATCCATTGATTTGCATGGAACCCATAAGTTTCAGTCACATACAAATTTGTGTGAACATCTGCAGGCCCCCCAAAGAACTTAAATCAAAAGGAGAGAAAGTAGGATCCCTAACTGAAGCTTATCCTCAATTAACTTACAACATGACCCATTGACTAGACTAAGTATCATGACTTGGATGTTGAGAAAAGGAAGTTGTTCCAGAGCAAGTTTGAAGATATTTCTAAACACCCTTAGTTCTTCCACTGAGTTGTCCATTTTTTGGGGGAAAAAGATTGTTTGCAAAGGAAAGAGTCCTGCCACTGGGAAACTTATTGTTCTCCCATGGAAAGACCAGAAAGGGCTGTGTTATGAGAAGGGAGGTGTCTTACTGCTGCAATAGAAGGATAGGGACCCCAGAAGGCAGTAATCTAGATGTGGTTGCCAGCTTCTTGGGGACAGAGTAAAATTTTTCAAGGACACATATGACCTCTAGTGTGTGGGGCTGACAATCTGATAAATGTAAGAAACTCTTTTCCCACCTAGGAATTTTTACATAAAATAACTGGGGGGGAGATTGTAGGACCAGGCGAGACTTCTTATAGTCAAGCAAGTAGGTGATCAAAACATTGAAGCAAATTGTGGAGTTTGTCAAAAAGGTTGGTCATGTCAAGGTTCTGTCTCATGGACTTGTTCTTATTTGGAGGGCATGAGGTCATCTAATTTTTAAAATTATAAAGTGAATATAGATCAGTTCTTGATTATTCCTATTCCATGGTCTAAATTCTTTTTTCTAAGCCATCCTTCCTCCATCCCTCCTCCAATAGGCGGGAAAAAGGAGAGATTTCTTAGACCCAGGCAACCTGCAGATTATTTAAAAAATGTCCTTGGCCCTTCTCAAAGAAGTTGTGGCAGATTGGCCCAGCTGCTATACTACAGCAATATGAATGCCTAGCATACCGTGATGCCCCAGGATATTTTGTTAATGCTAGTTAAATCTAAGGACTATATGGCAGAAACTCTTTCAGCAATCTGTTATCTGTTAAAAGGGAAAAAAAGAGCAATTGTCTCAAGCAATGGAGATAATCAGCTCATTTGCAAAGACTGTGACTTAATGAGGCTCCATGGTAACTTTTCAGAGACAAGTTTAGACAATGATAAGGAATATTTTACTTCCTCACTCTGCTTTGGAGGTTCCTGCAGTCAAAATTGGGGACAATAAATGTGTTGGTCTGTCTCCTTTATCAGAAGCTTTGATGCTTTTGTTGAAGCGATGCCCAACAGGTGGGGAGCGCACAGCCAGGGAGGAAGCTGCCTGCACCATTCCATCAAGGACTTCTTTCTCCTAGACCAAGTTCACTATCATACTGGCTTCAGACCACTTTAGGTGCATTCAGTTGAAAGGAAAATAATTCTGTGAGCAAAAGTTTTCTTGCATTACAGACATCAGTGCAGGACCCCAATGACAAAAACTGCTAGTGCTTTGGGGAGGTACATTTATTTTCTTCCTTTTAAAAAAAATAGATATATTTTTGATCCACATCTTCTTTCACTTTATTCACCTGTTTCTGCTCACTCCCACACACCCAGAAGGACAGTGTTGATTTAAAACCTGTCTCATTGAAAGGGAACAGTATTCTCCCTTTAGAACAGACCATTTAAAGATGAAATACAATCATTTTTTCTTTCTGGAAACTTTCCTAGATTCCCGGATCCATTTTGAAAATCTTTCCTCCTAATCTCATTGCATAGAAAAGGTCACAATGTCACACTATCAGCAAGTGTGTCTACCTATGTTTCCTGCCTCAGTAATGTGGGAAAACAGTTTTCCTCAGCGTTGAAGAGGTTACTTGGGCCTTCCCCATAATCAGCCAGATCATTCTGGCCCTTGGGAATAATACTAATGATAACTACAGATTACTTACCATGATATTTTATAGGTAGTAATTAAAATGCAGTGAGGGGGCCTCCCTGGTGGCACAAAGGGTTAAGTCTCAGCACTATGAAGTTATCCACAGCCTCTGCAGTATGAGTTCAATCCCCTGCCAGGGAAGTGATCCACATGGTACAGCCAACCTCTCCTGTCATACCGGGTGCTCCCCTCAGCAGTGTATTTCAGTCAGTCTGCCTGTTCTGTTCCCTACTCTGCCTCTGGTGAATCCTCTCACCCCCCTGCATCTCTGGTCTGTACCCCAGTTCTTGTATGCATAAATAAATAAATCTTTAAAAATAAAATAAAATGCAATGTGGGGTAGAAATTGTGATTTCCAGAGCCAGAGGTATTGTATTCAAATCCTGCCATTTAATCCCATTGTGACTTTGTCTAAGTTACTTAACCTTTCTAAGTACAATTTCCTCCTTTATAAAATAGGGATAATTGGGCCTCCCCGTGGGCAGCGGTTGAGCGCTGGTTGCGAAACTGCGCACGGCTCTGAGTTCGATCCCCGGTGCTACCGGAGGAGGTTCCACATGGCGTGCAGACCTTTGCTGCTCCCAAGCAGTGTACTTCGTCCTTCTGCCTGTTCTGCTCCCTGCTCTGGCTCTGGTGAATTCTCTCACCCTGCGCTTCTGAGTACCCAGTGCATGTATGAACAAACAAACAAACAGCAATAAATAAAGCATGCCTCTAAAAAAAAAATAAAGAGCAATGGCCTTCTTTGAAAAAAAAAATAGGGATTATAGCTATTTTAAGTTGTTGTTAGTGTTAAATGGGATACTATGAGGTTGAGTACTTACAATACTTGACACATAGTAAAACATAAATTACTATTCTTATGGCCATTGCTTGTCTCCAAATGCTTAAGCCTAATTTCCAACATCCTGTTATATGGCAAGGATCATAGACTCTGAAATTGACACACTATAAACCTGGAGACTGAAGACCAATGGGATGATAATTATGACAATAGTCTGACACATTTTCTTCTCCAGACAATGGATTTAAAGTCTCTGCTCAAGTAGCTGATTGGCAGACTGCCTTAGATTGGCGCCCCCTATTTTTGAAGAGGGTGAGTCTATCAGATTTCCACACTTTTAATTGGCGAGTCCACAATTATAGCCATTCTTGGCAAGTGGAAAAACAAAACTTGATATCTCAGGATTGCTTAAGGGGAAATATCTTGCCTACTCATATTAAATGCTTCTTTTGGCCTGCCTATGCCACACCCCCTTTTCTCATTTCTCTCTCTTTCTCTCTCTCTCTCTCTCTCTCTCTCTCACACACACACACACACACACACACACACACACACCTCACCCAGAACAGTTTACTACCTAAAGGAATGTTCTAAGGAATTACAGAATTTTGATCACATGAAAATACTGATTTGTTCCAAAGGTAAAATTTCAAGCTCTTGTAGTTGTTTTTATTAACACTCTTCCTAATAATAATTACTGTTGTCATTAGTCAACACTGAGTATCACCACTTTCTGTGATAACACTTATCAAACTGTTAGCCAGTACACAGAAGTTCCCAACACTGCAAGCACTGTTCTCTGTCTCTGATGCCATTTCCTGTAGCGGAGCGCCCCCTAGCACCTCCCCACAGCTCTCAGCTTAATCTGCTCTGAGACCCCAAACAACTGCTACTAAATATGTGGGGCAGCTCTATTTAGGGATCTAGATTCTCCTAGAGCTTAAGTGGCCGGTTTAAACCTCTTAATGCTTGTTCCGACTTCACAGAATCTGGAAGAGAGAAAGTGGATTTGGGACTGCCTTATCTGCACAAATAAAGCAGGAGGTTTTCAGTCCGGCCACAATCAAATTTAAAAGTCCCATTAATTTTTGTCAGGTGAACACAATTCTCTTAACCTGCTAATGATTTTTCTTTGGAATAAAAACAGTAATAGAATGGATAGGCAATGTTCAAAGATTGTGTGTGTGTATGTGTGTGTGTGAGAGAGAGAGAGAGAGAGAGAGGCAGACAGACAGACAGACAGAAAATGAATGAAGAGAGCAGTAGAGACTAATTGACTGACTTTACGTTTATAGAGTTCACTTCTTAGTTTGCCCCTGAAATGAAGATTTTGGCTGCTGTCTTATTTATATTTAATTTGGATGGCCCACCTTGGCATTAAATCAAAGCTTTGGGCCCTCTTTTGAAAGCATTTGCATGTCTGGGGAGAAGGTGGTAGGCGCATGCAGCAGAACATAAAAGAGTACTGCTTAAACCTCTCTCCGACGGTAGGGAGGGCGAGGGGGAGGTGTGAGATATTTTAAAAATAAGACATGCTGCTAAATTCCCTGCCAACCTCCGTTCATGCTGAGTGGAGTGTAAGTAACAAGTATCAGATAGTTCCTCCAGATGTCAGCTATTTAAAGAGGTACATTCTAGAAGTTCTGTGGACAGCAACTGTCTTATCCCTGGTGATGGTGACGGTGGTAGTGGCGGTGGATGGTCGTGATGGTGTGGTGCTGGAGGTGGATGCCTGCCTCAGAGAAACTTTTATTAACAATAAATGTGTGTGGGAATGTGTTTGTGTATTTGGGAAGAAAGAAAAAATTAGGCAACAGCAGAAATGGCCTAACAACTCAGGAAGATGATGATATCAAACACTGCAAGTCACATCTGATTCTTTCTTGTGTTGAACTAGAGGAACATCAAGAACCCTTATATTGTCTTTGACAAATTGACTTATGACTTATTGGCCAAGAAATTTGACAGTGAGGTGAAGGATTTTTTAAATTCAATATTAACATTTCTCTAGTGTTTTACCTAAGACACTAAAAAAAATAAAATGAGTTATGGCTACCACCTTTTGTGTGGCTTTGAATTCTAGAACTCAAGGATTCTTATAGGAGAAAGTAAATTGACCTGCTTAAGATACTAATGATTGGGATTCAAAGGTAGGGACAGGTCTTCTAGTTTTCATAAAATGTATGATCTGTATCTTAGTTTTTATTACAGTAAATGCTCTCCACCCTCTACCAGCTTATGGGTGTTTTCTTGTCACATTCATGTTTAAAACTCCCTGAAGAAAGCCATAAAATTGTAAAACAATCTGTTCTACTTCAGTTTCTAGAGATTCAGATTTCATTCCTTTCCTTAATTCAAACCTCAGATCTGTGCTTTACTAGCTAACTAGAGGAACTCCAAAAGATGTTGTATGATCATTTCTCTGACAGCTAATTCCTCAGGTTTTGTGTGGAAATGTAATAAGCTAGCTTTCAGTTCTTGGCTCATTGTTGGTGAGAGGCTTACTTAACTTGTCCTTCCTTTGTGGTTGGAGATGACATTGGGTTACTCATTCTGTTGCCTTGCATGACTCAGACAACCAAATAAATAT
>NW_023601104.1:87701964-87724964 GCF_014898055.3 Talpa occidentalis | reverse complement strand
ATCTATAATAGGTCAGATCAGGCCCACCCAGAATAACCTCCTTGTCTTAGAGTTAACTGTCATGTAACATGACATAAGCAGGGATGTGATACCTCATCATGTTCACAGCCCCAGGGATTATGCAGAGCATGTATTGGGAAGGGGTAGGTGATCATCTGGTGGGAGATCTTACAATCTGGTCTGCCACAGGACATAACTCAAAGTGTGTGTGTGGGCAGGAGGGGGTGGGTCTAATTTGGTAAATGCAGGGTTATGATTATTTGGTGTGGGACTCTTGTGCAGTGTGACAAGCATGGTCTGGGAGTCTGAAGATAAATTCAAGCTTTAGCTTTGCCAATAAGCTGTCTTATCATGGTCAAGATACTTAACTTCATTGGGCCCCAATTTTATCAAATTTAAAATGCTGATCATGTTGCCTGCTTTATATGTGTGGATATAAAAAAAAAGGTTATCTTAGACTTAATTGAGGTAATGTAGGTAACATATTCTACTCAACTCTAAAGTCCTGTGTTAATATATTAGCTATTAGAGTTCATATTTTGGTTTACAGTGATGTGCCTTCAGCTGTGCTCCGGGAATGGATTATTTTTAAAAAGAAAATAAAAGCGGAGCAAATTAGAGAAAGTCCCAGAAGCCAAGATCAAGGAGCTTAGATTTAATTCAGCAGGTGATTTGGAGCTGAAGGAGGACTTAAACAGAGTTCTTGGGTCAAAGAAACAGGCAAGAAAGATGATTTGAAAGGCAAGATGGGTGTCTGTGGAAATCAGAGACAAAAGAGGCCGTTGAGGGAAAGGTTAAAATAATTAACATGGGAAGTCAGTAAGATATAGACCAAGACCCGGGATGTAGAGTAGAAAGGAAGGGGTAGAAAAGAGCTTTTATAATCCACTCTCATTTTTCACAGAGGCATATCCATGTGACGCATTTTTACCAGTCATGGTCCCTCACTGCCCTTGTGGGGTATAAAGATTAGCAACTGACTTTAATAGCAATCTTAGCAAAGCATAATTAAGAAGGCAAATCTACTGCAAAAGTAATACGATACTATACCCCAAGGCCAAGTGTTTTATTCAGTTTTGTAGGGTGGTGGGGGGGGGAATGGGGTTTGTGTTCAGCTGTGCTAGATCTTCCTAGAAGCATCTACCCCTCATTATCACAGGTAATTAGCAGCTACCTGCTCTTAATAGAGAGTACAGGGCAGATTTGGGGCTGCCCCAGGTTGTAAGCAAAGTCATCTCACACTACTTTTGGTATTCCAGAGAGAGGTGGAATTCCTAAGGCCTAACTTGGTTCTTAAATAGCTGTGTCTCTATCGCCACAGGTGACAAAACTT
The DNA here is from genome assembly GCF_014898055.3 of Talpa occidentalis. NCBI lineage: Eukaryota > Metazoa > Chordata > Mammalia > Eulipotyphla > Talpidae > Talpa > Talpa occidentalis. The sequence goes on along the minus strand of NW_023601104.1, from coordinate 87,723,631 downwards.
GTGAGGTGAAGTGCATAGATTCTGGAGTCAGGTTTCCCTGAGCGTCAGTGTCCAAAGTTTTTACTACACCATCACGAAGACTTGACTAATTGCCTGTGAGATTGATCTCAGTTTCCAATCCTTTCAGACATCTACTGATATTGAAAGACCCCAAGACCATACACTAAATCACATTATTGGTCTTTCTGGCCAGGCCCACCCTAAGACTATTTGATGTAGCCAGTCTGTCCCCTAAATTATATTGTTAGATTTATCTGGTGACAAGTCTCCTACGAAAACAAAGATACGGCTATTGGACATGACAATGCTGAGGACAAAGGTCATATTACCTTTTGGGCAAGAGCAAGTTTAAATTCTTTACTACAGAAACCTTGAAAACATTAGACTAAGTGAAAGAATCCAGTTACAAAAGGCCATATATTGCATGATTCCATTTATATAAAATTGCTAGAATAGACAAGCACATAGAGACAGACTAGATTAATATTTACCTGGGGCTTGGTTGGGTGGAGAGGGAGGATGGGAGGGGTAAGTGACTAGGGTTTCTCTTCAGAGTGTTGAAAAATTATATGGTGCAGATAGTGGCACAACACTGTGATTATGCTAAAAACCACTCATCTGTATTGTAAGGGGCAGGAAGGACCACTGAGCAGGTTTACTGATCCCATGCAGACCAGGTAAAGGAGGAGTCAGAGTCCTCAGTGGTTTTTGCTGGTCTTTTATTGGGATTTACCCAGCACACAGCAGGCAAGGGTGCTGGGGGGCTGGGAGGCCTGCCAGCCTCCCAGCAAGTCTTCACTCTATCTGGGCTCTCCGGCCTTCTCTGCTTTTCTTCTTCTTTCGGCTTTCGTTCATTCGTGGCTTCTGCTGGCGTCCCCGTGATACTACCCTTAAAAGCCCAGTCTCAGCCCAGGTGAATCCCATCTACCTCTGCCCACACCCTACTCCAGGTGCCCGACATCAGGCATGCATTCAGGACTGCAAGGATCCATCATCGATCCTGATGGTGGGAAGGCAGAAAAGCCTGACATTTTTTCCTTACCCTACATGTATACTTTTAATAAGGTAAATTTTATGGAATGTGAGCTATAACTCAATAGAGCTGTCAAGGCAAAATCAAGTAAAATGCAAAATTAATAAAATGAATAAATAAAATGAATTTTATTTTTTTCAAATGAAATTCAGATTTTGTTGCCTTCCTTTAAAAAAAGAATATAGGAATATTGATAGTCATTGAGTTGACTATACATTAACTTAGAGAGAACCACCATCTGTACCATTTTATATCTCAGGTTTTGACTTATTAAAATATTCATTCAGATCTGTAAAGGCAGGACTGGACCACAGGGCAGGTTTTCTGATCCCATGCAGACCGGGTAAAGGAGGAGTCAGAGTCCTCAGTAGTTTTGCAGGTTTTTTATTTGGGGTTCACCAGGCATATGGCAGGCAGGGGTGCTGGCTGGGAGGGGGCTGGGAGGCCTGCCAGCCTCACTCTATCTGGGCTCTCTAGCGCTCGTTCTGCTGCTTCTCGGCTTCTGCTTTGACTGCTGCTGCTGCTGCTGCTGCTGCTGCTGCTGCTGCTGCTGCTGCTGCTGCTGCTGCTGCTGCTGCTGCTGCTGCTGCTGCTGCTGCTGCTGCTGCTGCTGCTGCTGCTGCTGCTGGCGTCCCCGTGACGCTGCCCTTAAAAGCACAGTCTTAACTCAGCTGAATCCCATCTACCTATGCCCACACCCTATTCCAGGTGCCCGCCATCAGGCATGCATTCAGGACAAGGATCCATCATCTATCCTGATGGCGGAAAGGCAGAAAAGCCTGACATTTTCTTTACCCTACAAGATCTTTCAACAACATTTTTTTTTAAACATTTATTTATCTATGCACACAAGAACCAAGGCATGGGCCAGAGGTGTGGGTGGCGAGAGGACCCACCAGAAACAGAGTGGGGAACAGAACAGGCAGATCAACTGAAATACACCGCTAAGGGGAGCAGTGGGCGAGCCAGGAGAGGCCCGCTGTGCCATGTGGGCATCTCCCTGGCTGGGGATCGAACTCATGCTGCAATGGCCATGGACAGCCCCATAGGTTGTGTCTCAACTCCTTGAGCTGCCAGGGAGGCCCCTTTCAATAACATTTTGAAGTTCTCTTGATACAGACTGTATACATCTCTCAGGATATTGATTCTTAGGTATTTTATTTCTTTGGTATCATGAATACAGTCTTTTTTATGATTACTAAATACAACAGTGATTTTTACTAAGCAAGTCAAAATGTTCTGGAGTGTGTCATTCAATTTATGATCAGAATCAACTTTTTTTGACTGAGATGACTTAAAGTTAGTGCCAACTTGTATTTGGCACTTAAGCTTTCTTCCTGAGACTGAGTTCTTTGGGATGACACATAAGAAAGCAGCTTCTTGCCAGCTACTTCCATCCTTAAGCTCTGAGACTTTCCATTTAAAATCACTGCGAGACCTACTGACCCCATTGCTTTCTAGATTTAATTATTCTTATTGAAAGTTGCCTCTAACTTTAAGGGCATTTGAAACACATGGCTCCAGTGGGGATGTACCCAAGATAACTATTCCTTTTTTCTGCTGAACAGTCTGGCAGAAGAACAATTTGCCCCTTGCCTTGAGCACTGTCATTTGTTTTGATCATTTTCATTCCTATCAGTTGTGCAGCCAGCTCAGAGGCAACCATTCTGATATCTGAAGTGACTCCTTACATTTCCTCTTTGTCTTTTCTCTAGTAACAAGATTTTCTGCCAGAATATTCCTGCCTGTGAACTAAGAAGCTGTAGTGGGTGTGGATGGCTATGATTTAACAACTCTGAGGGGGGAAAATACTAGGACAATAAGACGCTGTTTGTTGGGAATTCCTCTGTGCCAATTTATGTCATTTAAACCATAGGAGCAGTTAACTTACCATCCCATTTTACGAATCAGGTAAGGGAGGCTTAGAGATGTTATATAAATTGCTGAAGACAACAAAATGGAAAGTAAATTCTCTGAACTTAAACCTAAAATAATATGATCTTAACCGCTATTCTATACTGGTTCCCAAGTGAAAGATTCTAAGAAATCTGAAGTTAACCCTAAGTTTGAGTCCTGCCTCCCTTGCTTCCTAGCTCTGTAACCTACCTAATGCAGCTGTGAGAATAACAGGAGAGAATGAATGTTAAGTGTCTCAAAGCTTGACTCACAGTGAGTACTCAACAAACATCATCTGTTATTCTTCAAAAATGCCTCAAGATGGTGGGAGGATTATGGAGACAACATCTGAGAGAAATCAAATATTGTGCAAAAATGAACAACATGTCAGAAAAAACATGCAAACAAACAAGAGTAACTTCCCAACCATGTGAGGGTAGTAGTGCCAGGCAGGCACAGTGCAGGATCTCTATGACGCTATAAAGACTTGTAAAGGAGGAGTCCTGGAGCCCTCAGTGGCATTTTCAGGCTTTTATTGAGTTTACCAGGTTCACAGCAGTCAGGGGTGCCAGGGGCCCAGGAGGCTGGGAGGCCTCCCACCCCCAGCAAATCTTCACTCTTTCTGGGCTCTCTGGCGTTCTCTCGTGGCCTCTGCTTCTCTTTTGGTGAACTGCTCTCTCGGTTGTTCACTTCTGGTCCTTTTCTCTGCTTCTGCTGGTTCTGTTCTGTGATGTCGCCCTTATAAGCCCAGTCTCAGCCTAGGTGTACCCAACTATGCATGCCCACGCCCTACTCCAGGTGCCCGCCATCAGGCATGCATTCATGACCGCAGGGATCCATCATCAATCCTATAGGCGGGAGGGCAGAAAAGCCTGATAATCATTTACTGTACAGGGTTGATTAAAAAAAAAAGCCTCAAGAGCTTTCTTTGTGCCAGACCCTTTGTTAATTTGTGGGGACTCAGAGGTAAACTCTGCATAGTGTGAGTTCTAAGGATCAGGGGGTCCTGGGATTTGTGGGCTGGACCTGGCCTTCAGAAGTGTTCTGTTTGTCTCCAATGGGCTTTACAACTTTGAATTAGTTTGCAGACTTTTAAAAACTGGCAGATTTTGTAAAGGTATGGCTTTGTATAACTTTGAAAACCAGTCAAGCTGGCAACCCTGGGCTGGCATTCTCCTATGGTAGCCATCATCCAGAAGGAGGCCTGCCAGGAGGGCCTGTGGGCCATGCTCCACTCCCCTGCTCACTGCATTCAAAGTTTCTTCTTTTGAAAAATAGTCAAAATGACTGTACTTTCATAGGTTAAGTGTGAAGATAGAATGACTAAATACCTGAAGCATGTTTAGAATGGTAACTGGCACAGAGTAGACCCTATATTAGTGTTTTATAAAGATTGTTGAAATGTTGAAATACTAGAACAGTATTTAGCCCACATGTGTCCTCTAAGTATTAGCCATATTATCATACTTGTTATTTCTATTATTTTATTGAAGAGGATAAAGTCTAACGTGTCCAAGATTTATCTGTTCTGTTGTTGATGAACGCTTGTGCTGTTTCCAATTTGCAGTTATTAATGAATAATGCAGCTTTGACTATTTGAATTCAAATATTTGAATATTTGCACATCTGCTTCTCTGGGGTATCTAGAAGTAGATCGCTGAATCATAGGTATGGGAATCTTTCCATCCAGATAATGCCAGTCCATTTTTCAAAGTGGTGGATTCCTTTTATAGCCCACCTCCAACCCCGATATTCTCCTCTTTTAACATTTTACATCTGGTATGTAAAGATGACATCGATTTCAATGTGTATGTCCATGGTCCCTAATGTGGGGCACACTTTTGATTTCCTCTTTTGTGATGTCCTGTTCAAATGTCTCCTGCATTTCTTCCATTATATGTCTTTTTGTTGATTTGCGAGGGCTTGGATACTAGCCCTTTGTTTACTGCGAGTATCTTCCACTCATCTTTTTGCTTCAATGACAATCTTGTGATGAACAGAAAATTTTCATTTTGAAGAAAGCAAATCATTCATCGTTTCTATTATGATTGTAGTTCATCGAGTCTTATGGAAGAAACTCTTCCCTGTCCCAAGGTCTAACATGATTTCCTATACTCCAAAAGTTTTATAGTTTTCCTTCTACACTTAGATCAGTTCCACCTAGGATTGACCATTATGTATAATGGGAGATAGGAGTGCAATTTCAATTGTTTCCATGTGGATATTCATTTTTATCAGTGCCATTTATTTTTTCAGTTTGTTTTCTTCTTACTCATCTGGAGGCCCCTCTGTCATGGAGCAAATAGCTGTATGTGGACATCTACTAGGGGGCTCTTTATTCCATCCCTGTTATTATAGTAACTCCTTTCACCTTGTTCTCCTCATTTTTGCCCTTCATCTTGAGAATCTGCTCATCAAGTTCCACTAAAAAAGCAAACTAAGCCAGCTTAATATAAAATAAAACAAAACTGTTTTTGCAATCAGGATATACCTCACAATCTAATTGGATGGTAGCGTAGTGTGCAGGAAGTCTTTCTTTTTTCCACCTATGAAGAAATGTAGACTTACTATCTTTTTCCATTTGACAGCTGCCTTATTCTAGGAGATCAAGATGGGACTGAAAACAACAGTGGGAGAAGGATAGAGCTAAGGGAATCAGTGAGAACAGCTTCAGATTGTGTCTTCTGAATCTGTCCTATCTCTTCGTGTTATAGCTCCATCAGCTTGACTTGGGGTTTCTTTTGGATGCAACCAAAAGCATCTTAAATACCAAATTGAATGCAGACACAAATAAAAAGGCTTCTCATGAAAAGGAAAATAGCTGTTCCCAAAACTATGAATTGTTTCCTATCGTAAGGCAATAGGTAGTAGTACTATTGATAGTAATGATGATGACTGTTGTGTACTGATTTTTACTAAACGAGGCACCGTGCTAAGAAATTTACAGCTAAACAGATCATTATATTTATGGTCTTATCCAATGCCTTTGACTTCCCAGTGTTATTCTTTTCCCAGCTCCAGAAATATTAAGTGACTCTCACCACGTTACAGAGCTCATAGGATTCAAAGGCGGGCCTCTCTAACTCCAACATACTTACTAATTGCTCTGTGACTTTGAATCTTTATTAAATTGGAAAAATTAGAGGTTCCAGTAGACTAAGGTTTTAGGGAAAAGAGGACGCCTACCTCACTACTGGCAGGAGTATAAATGGATACATACAACCTTTTTAGAGAACATTCTGGCAGTATGTATTTATTTCCTGAAAATGTTTATGTGCATTTAAATATTAATTCTACTTTTTAAAAACAAGTGTGCCCCCAAGTAAAGATTTTTTAAAGGATGATCATAACAGCAAAAGTTTTAGTACCAAATGTAGAGTTCTGATTAAATAAATGTTGGGAACTAAAATTGCTACTATTGAGAATAATGTTTTAGAATTTTTAATAACAAGGAAAAACATATAATCTTAGGTAAAAAAGCAGATTACAAAAAATATTCACAGCAGGACTTCTATTATATATATTATTTAAAAGGCTAGAAGGATATACTGTGAAATGATAGTAGTGATTATCTCTGCAGGGTAGGATTATGGATCCTTTAAATTTTCTTTTCTGAAAATCTCAACTTTCAACCATGAACTTGCAGAACAATCTATTTAGAAAAATTTCAACATACCCAAGTAGGCAGATTCCTTTTGCATTTATTAGCTGGAATATACTAATAAATGCAAAAGGAATATACTTCTGCAAAAGAGAATTTCTGCCTTATTATCTATTCAATTACCCTTTGGAACAGATTAAAAAGTAAAGTGTAACTGGAGACAACCACGTTTTCTGGTATCACATATATACCATGGAATATTACTCAGCATTCAAAAAAGATAAACACATGCAATTTGCAGCAACATGGATGGCACTGGAAGGGATCATGCTCAGCGAAATAAGCCAAAAAGAAAAAGAAAAATACCGGATGGTCTCACTCATAGCAGGAATCTAGAAAACTTAAATAAGGGACCAGGAAAATGAATATAAGAAAGTGAAAATCAAAATCAACAAAAACTATGAACAGAGACACTTTTTGGGGGGTGGGGAGGGGAAGGATTGGGGTCAGAATGGGGCGTTTGCAATTGTATGGGGGAATATAAAAATAAAATTTAATATTTAAAAAAAAAATAAAAAAAAAAAATAAAAAGAGAGTCTAGGATCATCTTCTGCGTTTCAACCCCCAGCTCTGGAATGAGCCATTTCTTGAAGGAACTGGTCTCTTTTAGTGGAACACTATGTATTAGGAAGTGGCAAATACATGGTTTTTGTCAAAGGGATAACATACACTGAATAGTGAATAACATACAAAACCGATGAGACTATAAAACTGTCACAGCCCAGGGCCTTTTAGGGAGGGGGAAATCGTTCCATACAACTCAACAGGAATGTCCACACATCCTATCATGGATGTGACTCTCAGTCACAAAGAAAACCTTAAACTCTGTTCAGCAAACTTATTTTACATAGACCTGTAAGACATCTCAAAGAGTTATATGTGGGTAAGGACTAGTTTATCTGGAAAATTCATGTAAATAGAATGCTTCACTCACCATATCAGTGGTTGTTAGGCTTATGGTACAGAAAAGAATAGTTTAGGGATCTTGTGAAAACACACATTATTGGGCCCCATTCCAGACCATCTGACTTTGGGAGTATGACTTGGGATTTGTATTTTAAAAATCTTCCAAATGTTTTTGCAGCAGATCTTAAAAGCTACCCTTTGAAGAATACTACCAGATAGAAAGATAGGAAGACAGATAGGTTGGTAGATAGATAAAGTAGCGGCAGGGGCATTGTCTTAAGAGTGGACCTTGGACCAACCACTATGGAGGGCTGTGTGGCGATTCCTCAACCTGCTAAAGATGGAGCTTCCATATGATCCAGCAATTCCACTGCTAGGTATTTACCCAAAGGACACAGAAACATTAATTAAAAAGGGCACCTGCATTCCTATGTTTATAGCAGCACTATTTACAATAGCTAAGCTATGGAAACAACCCAAATGCCCAAAAATAGACGACTGGATCAAGAAGACGTGGTACATATACACAATGGAATATTACTCAGCAATCAAAAAAGATAAACTCATGCAATTTGCAGCAACATGGATTGAGCTAGAAGGGATCATACTCAGCGAAGTAAGCCAGAAAGAAGAAGAAAAATACTGGATGGTCACTCATAGCATGAATTTAGAAAACCTAAATAAGGGACCAGGAAAAAGACTAATTATAATAAAGTAAAAATCAAAATCAACAAGCAACTATAAGCCAGAGACACACTACGGGGTGGGGTGGGGGAGAGGTGAGGAGGGATTAGGGTCAAAATAAGGAGGGTGGGAATTGTATGGGGAATGTAACCAACCAACATGAAAATGCATACATTGTGCAAAATGAAAAATAATGTAAAAAATATATAAAATAAAATTAAAAAGAGTGGACTTCAGAGCAGATTTTAAAAATGTAGTGTTTCTCTTCTTCTGTTTCTAAAGGATTTAATTCTCTTTGGAACATTAAAACAAAACAGAAAACCAAACAAAAGGAAATGAAACCCATTAGCAATCCAAATGAAATCCCACTTGTAACCCACTTTTACCCAAAGACAGTGTCCCTTAAGTTTGTGTCTATCCTTATAGACGTCTAAGGGCATTTCCATTGCTGCTTTTCACCAGAAGACACTACCAGGGAATGGCCGGGGTCTCACTAGTAAGTGGGAGAGTCCACAGTGCAACCTGCTCTGCTGAACCTTGGACTTCATCGTACTTCACTGTAACATGGAGAGAGGATGTTACTCTGTCCTTCCCCCAGTATTACTTTACACACATGTCTAAAGAGCACTTTATTTTTTTTAAAATAAATTTTATTTTTATATTCCCCATACAATTGCAATCCCCTTATTTTGACCCCAATCCCTCCCCTCCCCGCCCCCCACTCCCCCATAGAGTGTCTCTGGTTCATAGTTGTTTGTTGATTTTGATTTTCACTTTCTTATAGTTATTCATTTTCCTGGTCCCTTATTTAAGTTTTCTAGATTCCTGCTATGAGTGAGACCATCTGGTATTTTTCTTTTTCTTTCTGGCTTATTTCACTGAGCATGATCCCTTCCAGCTCCATCCATGTTGCTGCAAACTGCATGTGTTTATCTTTTTTTGATTGCTGAGTAATATTCCATTGTGTATATGTACCACATCTTCTTGATCCAGTCATCTATTTTTGGGCATTTGGGTTGTTTCCAAAGCTTAGCTATTGTAAACAGTGCTGCTATAAACATAGGGGTGCAGGTGCTTAAAGAGCACTTTAAAACTTGATTGTAAAACAAAACAAAACAAAAACCTTGATTGTAAAATTAAAAAAAAAAAAAGAATTCATGTCTAACACCAGGCTATGGACTTCTCTACAAGGCAGGAACATTGTCTTCTATTTATATCAGCATCCTTGAAACCAGACCTGGCACTTAATCATAGTACAGTAGTTGTAACATCGTAGTCCCCCACAAAATGCTCCTTCTGGGCAGGGAGTGCTGGACTACTAGGTTTCCATGGTCTCTCATGGAACTGAACTGCAGGTGTCCTAGGTTTTTCAAGAACAACTTGCTTTTCTCTTAAAGAAACAGTTTGCAACACCCAGTATTCAAGAAACAGAATTTCTTCCTGAAAACATGTGTGGGAATGTGTGAGAGGACATTTCTGGGGAAGCTGCTTCCCTCAGTCCCATCGATTTTCCAGAGAACAGAGCAGATGTGAGCTGTGAGCAGCCAAAACTCACAGCAGCTGGGTGAGGGGGTACTGCCTGGTGAAGGGGATCTGGGCAGTACATGAACCCATGAACGGCACCACCTAAAATTATCCGTGTACACCAGGCGTGCTCGTACAATAGTTTAGTAACTTCCTACATAGAGAATGGCGTTGTGAACGTAATCTTTTTTCCTTTCCATTTTTTCCTCTCAATTTTTTTTCCTTTTTAAAAATTTTATTTTATATATTTTTTACATCTTTTTTCATTTTTGCGCAATGTATGCATTTTCATCTTGGTTATATTCCCCATACAATTCCCACCCCCCTTGTTTTGACCCTAATCCCTACCCCCCCACCCCCATAGTGTGTCTCTGATTTATAATTGCTTGTTGATTTCAATTTTTACTTTATTATAATTAGTCTTTTTCCTGGTCCCAAATATCGGATGCTCTCACTCATAGCAGGAATTTAGAAAAGCCTAAATAAGGGACCAGGAAAAAGACTAATTATAATAAAGTAAAAATCAAAATCAACAAGCAACTATAAACCAGTGAATGTAATCTTTTAGGTGGTGTTTTGTGGAAGGTCTTTGAGGGGGAGGAGTCTGGAAGAAGAAGGGGGGCCAGATGGAAGTCTGTGGAAAAGTCAGACATATGTGGGGAGCTTGACAATGCTGGTGGCGACAAGAATGGGAGGAAGGAAAAGACTGGAATGGTATTTAGAAAGAAGTGTCAACAGGCTGAGTTAGCGCTGAGGAGAATGAAAAGGTTTGGAACCTGGGGGCCTGGGAGAAGCGCAGCTGGAGTGAGAAAGCCAGCTCCCTCCTGCTGCCAACACTAAGGGAGCGATTCTCTGGCACCAAAGTTGGTGGAAATATGCTCTCCTTTAACAATGCCCATTGTTAAAAATAAGAATTCACTTCTCATATTTAGCAAAAGGGGCATGGAAGGTGGATGCCAGAACCCATCTGCTTTCTCTTCCTACAGAAACACAAGCCTTCACTCTCCCCCTACCCCTACTCCCTAGTGAGTAGTGCTCAGAGGAAGCTGTAAAGCCCCTTCTCCTTTCAGGCCCCTCAGCCCTTGACATAAGTCGGGCTTCCAATTGCCTTTCTTTTCTAGGGAGAAGGTCCTTGCTGACTCGTCTGTCCTCTTCTCTTGGCAACAGAAGAGTGGTGTGAGATTTATTTGTTAAGGAAACTAAAAAAGACACAAAATTCCCAGTCTCCATCTCATGTGAGCCAAGATCTTTGGGGGCAGAGGGTCAGTGCAGACAAAGGCACTCTGATCACTTGTAATGGTTTCTCGCTCTAATTATAGAAAGTATTTAGCTATTGTTTCCTAATTGCTTGCTGCAGTTGGGTTTGAGCTTTTCTTTTTTTTTTTTGTTAATAAAAGCCTGGTTTCTGATGAATTGTTCTTTTCTTTTTTGCCTTGCTTCCGTCTACCTCCATACCAGCCCCTGGCTATTCCACTGGCAAACTGAAGGAGGTAGCATGGCATTTTGGAGCAGCCACTCCTTATCTTCTCATAGACTTACCTCTGCCTCCCATTGCCTAAAGGAGGAGGGAATTATATTTACTGAACACGTATTTAGAATGTGCCAGACATTGTAGCAAGCCCTAACCTGGGTGGTCTTATTCAACCCCTGCAGCAAGTCTTTTTTTTTTTAAAGATTTATTTATTTATACAAGCACTGGGTACAGTCAGAAGCGCGGGAGGGTGAGAGAATTCACCAGAGCCAGAGTGGGGAGCAGAGCAGGCAGAAGGACCGACGTATACTGCTGAGGGGAGCAGCGGGCGGCAGGAGAGGTCTGCGCGCCATGTGGGACCCTCCTCCAGTGGCCGGGGAGCAGCCGGGGATCGAACAGGTGCTGCAGAGGCTGCGGGCAGCTTCGCAACCCAGCGCTCAACTGCTGCACCACTGGGGAGGCCCCCTGCAGCAAGTCTTATCCCCAACTTACAGCTGAGGGTCTCAGGCACAGAAAGATCTCACAGCCAGCAAGTACCAGAGCCAGGATTCCAACCCAGGCCTGTTGGGTTCCATAGTGACTCTCTCTGAGAGGATCTGAGCGTTTTATATAGAGTTGGCTAGCAGAACATTGCAGTTGATGCTCCTGGCACTATGGGAGAAGGGGGAAGGCTGTGCCCTCACCCTGAGCCTATGTCTAGGTTCCTTGTTTATGGTAGGGTGTGGTGGGGATCCCTGTGCCACCCTGAAAGGGGGTCTGAGATTCCTGGGCTGGTTTGTGACACGTGCTGAGATTTCCAACGTGATGGTGGTGAAGACAGGAGGAAAATCACCCCAGCCACCAGAGGGCCCTACAGGAAATAGAGGGTTTTCTCGGAGCCTAGATAGGAGAAGCATGGGCAGGTTAGTGAAAAAGCAAGTGGTGGGGAAGCACAGGGAACAAGTGCAAAGGCCCAGGGGTAAGAAAGAGCTTGACATGTTTGAGGAACTGAAAGGAGCCCAGGGTGACTAAAGCAGGGAAAATGATGTGGAGGAAGGAAGAGAAGCAGGTTGGGACTCGGCTACACAGGGCTCAGGTTAGTGAAAAAGCAAGTGGTGGGGTCACTAGGGTAGCAGGAAGTCGTCCTAACCCTAGGTTGAAAGGGGCAAGGTGTGGGAATGGTGTTCCTGAAGCCCAGGAAGAGGTGGAGCTAGGGCAGAAATGTCTGGACAGGAGCTGTGGCAGTTGAGGAACCCAACCATGGCACAGAGCAGACAGGAAGGGCAGGAACGCACGGGAAGGTATGGGCATGTGCGCTCATCCATGCATCTCACCTTCCAGCTCCATATCTTTTGCTTATACTTGTCAGTGGCCAAACTCAACTAGAAGACAGGGGATGGGGCGCCCTGGGAAAGCAGCCTGTGTCCATCAGCTTGGTGCATGGGGCAGGGCAGAGAAGGGTGGAGAGAGGGCTGGGGCAGATACAGGAGATACTCAGCACACAGGCTTACTCTCATGTACCCTCTGGATCAGACTATAGGAGGTAGGACATGGTTTATAGATGCAAAGAATTGTGGAATGTGAGCACTGGAAGAGCCTGCAGGGTTCTGCCCATAATTTCCCTTTACTCTGCAGAAGAGGATCCTGAGAAAGGAAAATGACTGGTTTAAGGTCCCAGCAGCTTGATGGACTTCTAATCTGAGAGCTACTGTCAGTGAGCTGAGTCTACTTGCTGTTGCAACTGCTCGAAGACATCAGGATATATTTTTATTGGCCCCAGAGAGTTGCCTCAAATGATTGCTCCTCGAAGTACTAAGACTAGGGTGGGCTGTATGGGCTCTGGAGTATGGGCTCTGGAGTCGGTTTCATGGGGTGGACTTGCAGCTCTGCCCTTACCAAGAGATCGTGAACATCAAATTTCTTAGCTTTCTGTGCCTCACTTTGCTCAACTATAAAATAGGGAAAATGCTATGTTTATAGCAGCACTATTTACAATAGCTAAGCTTTGGAAACAGCCCAAATGCCCAAAAATAGATGAATGGATCAAGAAGATGTGGTACATATATACCATGGAATATTACTCAGCATTCAAAAAAGATAAACACATGCAATTTGCAGCAACATGGATGGCGCTGGAAGGGATCATGCTCAGCGAAATAAGCCAAAAAGAAAAAGAAAAATACCAGATGGTCTCACTCATAGCAGGAATCTAGAAAACTTAAGGGACCAGGAAAATGAATATAAGAAAGTGAAAATCAAAATCAACAAAAAACTATGAACCAGAGACACTTTTTGGGGGGTGGGGGGCGGGAGAGGAGGGATTGGGGTCAGAATGGGGGGTTTGCAATTGTATGGGGGAATATAAAAATAAAATTTATTATTTAAATAAAAAAAATAAAATAGGGAAAATGATGACACCTATTTCATATTTCATGAGAATTATATGAGAAAACATATTCAAAGCACTTAGATAAGCATCTGGCATTTTTTATTGTGTATGTATATATGTAGTCAAATAATTATATAAATGAGGAATGATAGCACATATATATGTAAATATGTAAATATGATACCATATTTATTTGCATATATAAATAGATATATCTCAGAAGTTCATTTAAACTGTGGGGAAGAATTCATATGGCTTTTACCCCTATGCCCGTTTAAGAACTGCAATGACTTCCTAGCCCACTTCACTAAAATCCAATCTGATGAGCCCTCTAAGGCCCTGTGTAGCCGAGTCCCAACCTGCTTCTCTTCCTTCCTCCACATCATTTTCTCTGCTTTAGTCACACTGGGTTCCTTCAGTTCCTCAAACATGTCAAGCTCTTTCTTACCCCTGGGCCTTTGCACTTGTTCCCTGTGCTTGGAACATTCTTCCTGTTCTTCCCAAGGCCGGGTGGCTTTTCTTCTTCTATCAGGTTGCAGCTTCCCTGGAGAGGGCTCTCTGGTCTCTGTCTAGTTACTCTTTGCCACCCTCCAGCTCTGCCTACTTCTTTCCTTCACAGGGTTTATTACATCATGCAACTATCCTGTTATTGCTTTGCTTGTCTGTTAATGGTCTCCTCTTCCCCCACCCCAAGCAAATGACTCTCTTTAAGGGCAGGGATCTTACCTGTTTTGTTCACTGTTATATTTTTAGCACCTACTAGATACTCTGTGCCACTTACCATGGATTGAAATTCCTTCTCAGATGGAGTTTATGTTTTAGTAGAGGAGGCAGGTAAAGGCCATCAAGAAATTAATGATATAATTTGAAATATTGATGAGAACTATACTAAGTAAAGCAGTGGAAGGGGGTGTAGAGAGTGCCTGAGGGAATGTGGAGAGGTGGAGGTGGTAAGATAAAGGTAATCAGGGAAGTCTTCTCTGGAGGAGTGATGCTGAACAGAGACTAGACTGCAGGGATAGAAGAGACCTTTGGTGAAAAGGAGGAATAGTAAGTGTAAGGGCTTCAAGATAGCAGCCAGTTTGTCAGACTGAAGAACAGGGAGGAAGTTGGTGTGACTGGAATAGAGTAAGAGAGGTGGACAGAAAAATGGGAAGTGAGGCTGTTACCAGGCAACCCCAATGTGAAATAGGTTGGCCTGAGTGTGAGTTCTCATCCACACACTTAAAAAAAGACTTATAATGAGACCAACTGCAGGCACACACACAAAAGGTTAGTAAAGGGCTTATTTACAAAAAGGAGAAATAAAGAGAGGAATAACACAGGGAGAAAGAAATACATTGGTGAATACATCCTACCAGTTCCAGGAACACGTTGAAGGCTGGCAAAAACCAACCTCCAAGGCCCACATGTCTGGTTATATACCAGGCCTGGCTGTTTAACTCCACCCTCCGTTCCCAGCATCCTCCCTTTGGTGGTGATGACATGATGGGATTTGCAGTCCTTGGTGCCTCAGATCTCTTTGGCCTAGAGTGGGGTGGAGCCCATAAAACCTGAGTTTGTGGAGTTCATTCAGGACATTCTGTCCCCCCAAGAGCTGGAGAGAGTAAAGCTGTACTCCTGAAATTATATAGTTTTGTAAACCAATGGTAAATAAATAAAATTTGATTAAAAATTAAATAGCTTTATGTCTTTTATTTTTCTTCTACCGTATCTTTATGCTTTTTCATATATTTTTTTTCCTGTGCCTGGGTTGCTACTCAGTACTATACTTGGGGAGCCCCCTATTCAACCTTTAATTCCCAGTCTACAAGTCAGTTCTTAGTTTACAGAATATCTCAAAATTTCCTGGGCAAACTAAATGTTCCCTTCTTTGTCTTCCTAAACCACTCGTTTATACCACTTTCATAATGTTTTTATGCCACCTGGAAATTATTTTCTTATCATAACACCTATAAATTTTAAACTTGAGGTGGGCTGTACTATTCAACTCTATACTACTGCTATTATTTCCTCCCAGTTTGTGGTTTATCTTTTTCTGTATGCCTTCCTATGAGAAGAAATTCTTAAATTTAACGCTGTCTAGAGTTATCAATGTCTTATTTACAGCTTGTGCCAATGTCATTTAAGAAAAACCCTACTTTGAGATGATAAGGATGTTTTCCTTTAAAAATCCTATTTTCCAAGCTACAGAGGGGGAGGGGAGCACAATGGACTCTAAGGGAGGATCATGAGCACCTTGGTGGGGGTGGGTATGATGTGAAGATTTTTATCAAAAACAGATTATCTACATAATGCAATAAAAAATACAAAAGTGTGTTACAAAATGAAAAAAAAATATTTTGCTTTTCGCCTTTAACATCTTTAATTTACCTGGAGTTATTTTTTTTGTGTGTGGTAGGGGAGTTAGGGATCTAACAGAGAATTCACTGTTTCAATTCATACACTGAGTATTCTATCTTTCCCCACTGATCTAATTGCCAGCTTGGCACATATCAGAATTCCATATATGCCTGGATCTGTTTCTGGATTCTGTAGGCTGCATTCCCCAACCCCTACTTTAGTCTGTCCCTATACTCTACCACATGTTCTTAATTTTTACAGCTTTATAAAAAATGTCGATATAGAGAAGGAGAAGTCCGTGAACCATGTCACTCTCCCTGGAGAGTGTTTGGCTATGCCTTGCCCTTTTATTTGTTTGCAAATAAATTTTAGATTAGTTGGTGAGGGTCCAGAAGTCCTACCGGAAATTTGATAGCAATTGCATTGAATTGCTAGATGAACGCCCTTCTCACCGGTGTTCCCCTGGAAGTGGCTCAAGCGATGTAGGAGAGTCTGTAGAACGTCTCCAAAGCACAGCTTGAAAATTAACATTCGATAAATAGAAGTCAATCAATGAATGAAGATGAAGACCAACGATAACTAAGATTAATCAGCATATTCTTACCAGTCAGCAGCTCTCAGCAAATTTCTTCCTCCCTGTTTGTTCTAATACCCTAAAAACACACAAACCCACAACTCATCTTCCAGGGAAAACAAACCTATGACCTATTTGAAAATCCTCCTGAAAACAGGAAGACCCCGCGCCCCTAGACCAGACAAAGAAGCAAGGCCAAATGGCAGGTATTGGGGGACCCCCTCCGCCTCCCACCAAGGAGTGGTCCAGCGGGCCCCCGCGTCCCTCGGCCCGTGTCCCCGCGGGCGAGGGCACCAAGAACTACAAGTCCCGGCGCGCCGCGCGGCCTCTCGGCTCCGCCAGGCGCAAGCAGGGGGTGGAGATGAGCAAAGTTCCCTGCGAATCCGCGGCCAACCGGCAGCGGCGGGAAGTCGGCGCCGGGGCTCTGCTTCCCTTGGGGTGAGTAGGGGTTAGTCCCCCGGGAGGCGGGCGCAGAGCCGGGGCCCCAAGATCGCGCCTGGAGCGCGCCGGGGCGGGGGCAGCCAGTGCGCGCGCGCGGGGCTCCTGCCCTGTGCAGGCTGCTGCGGCCGCCGGAGCCGGGAGGGACCCCGGGCTGTGACCTTGTCACCCGGGCCCGGCGCGCGGCCACGAGGGTGGGGTGACCGGCAGGTCCCTCCCCTCTGCCGACGCGCCAGGCTGGCTCCGCAGGGGGCGGCGGCGCGGGCCGGCGACCGATGGCGCAGTCCTGCGGGCAGGTAGCTCCCGAGCTGGTGACGGCAGCAGGTGCTCACCCCGACGTCCTCACCCCCCTCGGTCTTTGGGCGCAGGCGCCGGCGGCCGGGACTGGAGCGTGATGTGGGTGAGAGCCGCTGGCCGCGCGGAGGGCGCACCTGCCCTCTGAGTGCGCGCTACCTGCAGCACCTTGCAGGACCTGTGCTGCAGACTCGCACAATTAATTGGTGCTGCTGACAGCTTGAGTGTGCCGAGCAGGCTTTAGAAGACTCCCCAGATTAAGTGGCATTTATTTCCTGCGAATTAGGAAGTGTTTCAAGTCAAGAATTGATCGATCACCTCTGTGATGCTTGGCACATAGTGGATGCTCAGGAAGTAGTTGCCACGTTGAAGTGAATTAGTCTTTACCTGCTGTCACACGTTTTCTTTGAGCATTTTCTCATTGCCATGCCCTCAGACTTTAGTGTGCACGAGAATCACCTGGACGGCTGGCACAGACTACTGGACCCCAGTTTCTGCTTCAGTAGGGCTGGCATAGGGAGCAAAAATTTGTTTTGCTGACATACTTCTGCAGAGGTGGATGCTGCTGGACTGGGGACTCACTTTTGAGTGTCACTGTGTAATAGGGAAAAAAAAAGACTTGAAAGCACCAACGATTCACACCCAGGTATGGGCCTTTCTGCCACTTTGCCAATTTAACCTCCGTAACTGTAGTAAACATGTGCATATGACTTCTTCCTCTGCCACTCCGCCCCATATTACTTTATAGATGGATTTCCATGTAGTCCACACTTGGGTCATTTTTCCTGAGTTACACCATATATTATGTTATTTGCTTGGCTATTTCTCAACAGCCCTGGCGCATAAGAGATTTGATGTCCACTGGGAGAGTTTGCATAGTATTCCTCTCTGATAATATACTTATTTTTTTGTCGGACAAATGGCCTATGAAATCCCATAAAATGAAAATAGTGCTTGGTTCAGGCATCTATTCACCCCACCCTCCTGGGTTTAGACTTCCATGTCCGAGAGGCCCTAGTGACCCACTTTGAGGCTCAAGCTGCTTGATCTCCTTCAATCTTAGTTGGAGCACCTGTCCTCAAGTTCTGGCTGCATCACTTACGGTATCCCTGTGGAGTTTCTTACCTTTTCTGAAACTCCTGTCCTTATCTGTGGATGGGGCTCTAACAGTATGCACCTGGACTGTGCATTCCAGGCAAAGTCTGAGCAGGTTGGACTGTTCCTGTTCCCTTGGAAGTTGACTGACTTCTTTTACCTGTTGCCCACCCTTTGCACTTGGTTTTCCACTGTTCTCCCTGGATCACCCCCCCCTTTTTTTTTAAAGATTTATTTATTTATGCAAATAAGAACTGAGGTACAGGCCAGAGGTGTGGGGTAGGGGGTATGAGGATTCACCAGAGACAGAGCGGGGAACAGAACAGGAGGAATGACTGAAATACACTGCTGAGGGGAGTAGCGGGCGAGCCAGGAGAGGTCTGCTGTGCCCTGTGGGTTGCTCCTTGGCTGGCCGGGGATTGAACTCGTGCTGCAGAGTCTGCAGATTGCTTCATAGTGCGGTGCTTAACCCCTTGCGCCACCAGGGAGGCCCTCACTAAGATCCTCTTTTGCAGGATGAACAGAATGGAGAATTTCTGTTCCTTGCCTGAGTGAGATTTATTTCCCCCATTTACTCTGGGACCTGGGCATTAGCCAGAAATTCCTTTATTTAAACAATATTGATTCAAGCACTTTCTGGGCATCCAATGCTAGGAAAGGGAGCGTGATTACATTTGGATGCATACCTACCTGCGAGGTTGCCTGACTGTCCACTGCTCAGCCGACTCAGTGGGCCCTGGATGTTGGTTCAGCATCTTTCCAGACTTGAGATGTGATGGTATCATCCTCCTTGATTGCTTTATCCATGTCAGTAAGCCGGTTTTCCTGAAAACCAGAACTCTGAGAGTATTATATTGTTGGGTCTTTTCCAGTCTTGGGAGCAAACCAGAAGAAATAATACTCATAATAGTCTCTCCAGGAAATGGGAGGAGGCTGTGGTCACTATACGGGATTAATGACATTAGAGTCTTTTTTTTTTTTTTTGAAAGTTTTATTTATTTATGCATACAAGAACTGGGGTACAGGCCAAAGGTGTGGTGGGGGGAGTAAGAGGATTCACCAGAGACAGAATGGGGAGCAGAACAGGTGGAATCGCTGAAATACACTGCTGAGGGGAGCAGTGGGCAAGTCAGGAGAGGTCTGCTGCGCCATGTGGGCCACCTCCATGGTCGGGGATTGAACTCCTGCTGCAGTGGCTCCAGCTTCATAGGGCTGTGTCTTAACCCCTTGAGCCACCAGGGAGGCCCCATAATGGCATTAGAGTCTTAAGTGCCTTTCTTTGTGTCTATTCTTACCTGTGTACCAAGCTGGGCAAGGTGATTCTAGACTTATTGTCCCAGAATATGGCTTGGGGAGGGGTCCATGGAAGGTAACTGAAAAGGCCTAGCCACTTATTGGCCCCCATGAACATTAAGTACTTCCCTTGCTCTGCTGGGGGTGGATATTTCATTTGACCATCAACTTCCCAGACACTCCTGTTACCTGTTTCATATTCCGCCGGTGTGTTTCCTGTACTTCAGTGAGATGGATTCCATTGTTATCAATGATTTGACAATAACACAGCTCTCATAAACATTTCATAGAGACGGGCCCCAGTTATTACACTGTCATTTACCAGCGGAGCTGCCCAGGCCAGATCACTCACCCTTTCTGTTCCTTGGTTTCCTCATTTTGGGATTCCACCTGGGTGGTGTGGAATACCTGATGGGATGATGAATGCACAGGGCTTTGTAAAGGGTAGTTATTACTAAAATTATTATCTAATGGTGAGGTTACAGGGTCTTGGTGGCCTTAGCCCTCCCCGCCCCCCTACCACAGTGCTCTATCATGAGAGGTAACTCAGGTGAAAGTCAAAAAGGCAAGTAAACAGAAAAGGACAGGTGATTCATTAGCGGAGGGTTTAATAATGAAAGGTGTTTTTCTTCCACTGACATGTTTCACGGCTGACAGGGTCTTTTAAAAATCCCCCGAGGGAAGCAACTCATTTGCATGTTAAAGACTCACTGACACCTTATGGAAAACTCCAGCTCAGGTCTATTTAGACACAGTTGGGCTCCTATATCATCTATTTTATGTTTTTCAATTTCCACTTCTTTTATTACTGAGGACATTTGCATAGATACCGGGTTTTGGGAGTTGTGTCTGCTTCACTGCACTGCAGCTTCCTTACCTAGGGGTGGTCTTGAGGCAAGGGGTAGCCTCTTTGCCTACAGAGACAAGCCTGGAGAATGGTGCAACAGGAGGATGGGGTTCAGGGTGCAGCCACCAGGTGGACTGAGCTGTATGAAGAGGGCAGGAAGCCCACTGGTCCCACTGGTGGGGAAGGTAAGTTTGTTGAAACAGATCCAATGGGCAGGTGAACACAGAACCCCTTTGAAGCATCCTGCAGGAGTGTGTGTGGACAGCCCACTTCATGGTGTTTGCCCTTAAGCTTACAGTCTAGATGAGGGACAGTCTGTTCCCCCTGAAATGAAGATTTTGGAAATCATCCAGGCGTGGAGGGATTACCTGGCTGCTTTGACCGGCTGCTGTCTTGGCTGTGGCCTGACTACTTCTGACCTGGGCAGACAAGGCTCATGGCAGCTTCATAATATCGCAATATCTTGGTTGGCACCCATGGGTTGGGAGGTCCTAAAATAGCATCCTTGGTCACGTATTTGTCACCCTTCCTTTTATCCTCTTTGATGGTCTTCTTAGCACTTAATACCACCTGATATCCTAATATATTATGTATCGGTCTGTTATCTGTCATCCCTTCTAGAATGTCAGCACTATGTGGGCAAGAACTTTGTTTTGTTCCCTTTCTTCCCAGTGCCTAGAACTGTGCCAGGCACTGTTGGAGTGAGAATGACTTTGAGAGTTGACTTGTGCCAGACACTACGCTAAGCATTTTATATTCATAATCTCATTGTATACTAATAACTTTTGAGGTGAGTATCATCTGGTTTTACAGGTGAGGAAACTGAGGCACAGCCAAGCTATTGATAGGTAATCCAACCTATTAAATGGCAGAGCCTGGCTTTGAATGCTGGTCTGACCTCAGATCTCTTAACCGTTCCTCTTTCTTTGCTTTCCTTCTGTAGGATCTGGTGTCATGGCCAGAAGGGCTCTCAGACTTGCTTCATGGACCAGCATGGCCCTTGCTGCCTCCGGCTTTTACCTCTACAGCAACAAGTACTTGGACCCTA
The DNA here is from genome assembly GCF_014898055.3 of Talpa occidentalis. Taxonomy (NCBI): domain Eukaryota; kingdom Metazoa; phylum Chordata; class Mammalia; order Eulipotyphla; family Talpidae; genus Talpa; species Talpa occidentalis. Next base: position 87,702,156 of record NW_023601104.1, on the reverse strand, counting down.
GTGACTTTGGGGCCATCAGGGTGGGCAGAGCAGTAGCTACGGTAGGTTTTTTCATTGGGGGTGGCAGAGGAACTGCAGTATTACTTGCAGGTGTTCATACTTGTAGCAGGTGACACACTGTTGGAGATACACCCTTACATGAAGATCCCTCTACCTACTTGCACAGGTGTGGATGTGCACCCTCTTATACCT
>NW_023601104.1:87656951-87701864 GCF_014898055.3 Talpa occidentalis | reverse complement strand
ACCTAGCAATGTTAGCTGAGTGCAGTGTTAAAGAAGTGAATGGATGGAAAATGGAGATGACAGACAGCCATCTGTAAGTCACGCATCTGAGGAACGTGAGAGAGATAAGAGGGAACACGCTTAGGTTGGGGTGAGGTAAACTTTTCTGAACTTGGAGGTAGCAAAAGTAACTGAAAATGAATATTTGAAGTTAAATGGAGGGAGGACATAAAAGACGAAAATCCTGGTTGAAGGGATGAAGTGGGAAAGTTGGAGGAAGCTGAGGGCCACTTGCTCAAATAAGAAGCCTGGTTTAGGGCCTCCCTGGTGGCACAAGGGTTAAGCACAGCATTGTGAAGATGTTGGCAGCCTCTGCAGCATGAGTTCGATCCCCGGCCGGCCTAGGAACCATTCACATGGCGCAGCAGACCTTTCCTGTCTGGCCTGCTGCTCCTCTCAGCACTGTATTTCAGTAGATCTGGTTGTTCCACTCTCCATTCTATTTCTGGTGAATCCTCTCATCCCTTGCACCTCTGGTCTGTACCCCAGTTCTTCTATGCATAAATAAATAAATAAATAAATAAATAAATAAATAAATAAATAAATAAATAAGAAACCTGTTGTAGCCATGACTCATTACCTGGAACTTCTGATTATAATGGCCTCCTGTTTCTCATTTGGGATTCTTATGATCCTGCAAATTCTTTCTTCTTCTTTTTAAGATTTATTTATTTATGCACAAGAGCTGGGGTACAGGCCAGAGTTGTGGGGTGTGAGACAATTCATCAGAGACAGAGTAGGGAACGGAACAGGCAGATGTACTGAAGCACACTGCTGAGGGGAGCAGCAGGTGAAGCAAGAGAGGTCTGCTGCACCATGTGGATGGCTCCCTGGCCAGGGATTGACTTGTGCTGCAGTGGCTGCAGGTAGCTTCATAGGTAGTGTCTTAACCCCTTGTACCACTCAGGAGGCCCTGATCCTGCAAAGTTTCTAACGGTTGTTTAAACTTCATTATAAAAAAAAAATAATTCAAAAATGACTAATGGATTATTCACTACATCAAATAGCCACTTCATATTGTGGTGGTGAGGGTGTTGACATTGGTTCACAACACTGATTTGGGGATGTAGGTTATGCCTCTTCAAATATATGTTGCCACCAAATAGCCAACCCTTAACTGTTGGATGCTTAGGTTATATGGGCATTATATATTCTAACTGTGTATGTAGTCAAATTCAGATATCAATGATTAAATCTGTGAAGTGTGTATAAATTAAAGCTGGAATAAAAATGTGGGGTATTGAGGGTTTTCATATAACTCTGAGAGAGAAACGAGATGTCTGGCATACAAATTTCATCATAATTCAAATTATGGAATTTTCAGAGTTCTGAATGGTGGGTGGTACTCTTATTTTTTCCCAACCTCCCTTCTTCACCAGTTGAGATTAAGAAACTATAGGTTAAATGTTATATCTTATCATTTGTTCATCATCCAACCCAGACCAGTTCTCACCTTTGTACTTATTCTGTTGAGCTTTTTCCCCCCCCTAGTTAGTTTGGGGTGTAAAACTCTAATCTTTTTCCCGGAGTAATTCCCTGATCCTGCTTTGGGTATAAATAGAACTGCTACATAATCTCCAAAGACCCTGGGAGGCAGGAGGAAGAGTGGATGTTGGTTTGTCTCTGGACACAGAACTTTCCTCAGTGGAGACAGGTTAGCAGAGGGACTCAATTCAGCTCGAGTTACTCACAAAATATGTGCATGGAATGAGTGGAGCTGGGGTTTACAGAACAAACTTGATTCCTTTGAACACACAATATCAAATTGCTTACGTGTGGAAATATTTGAGTTAACTAAAGCTGCAGAGTGAATTTGTCCACAAAAGAAAAGTCATTACCAATGAATTTGAGACACAAAATTGTATTTTGTCTCTTCTTAATTTTATTTGAGAATATGTTGAATTCTTTGCTCCTATCTTGTTAAACAGTATATTTTTATTTTAATTAGAACATTATTTTATATTTAGAGTAAAAAAATAGATGATTCCTTAAAGTTTTGAATACATAAAACATAAGATTATATTATCCCAAAGAGTGACATTCTATTATGCAAATATATTAATTCAGTTGCTGGTATGAAGACTTTAAATAGAAATAGATAAAGTTTAAATAAGGAATTCTATGTTGAGGGATTACTAAGTAAAATAATGAGCTATTTGGTATTGCTTAGGTTGCATGTAGGTTTAAAAATCTTCTTTTTAATATCTGTTTGTTTGTGCAAACCATCTCCTATGACTGCAGATTCTTCCAGTTGCTGTACGAATAGGAATCATTCAGAGATAAAGTATGCAAACACACACAAACATTGAATCTGAAAATATTTTTAACTTACTCTGAACCAAATTTGTTCTAGTCCATTAATATAGAATGTCAGCATAAAACTTTACTAAGGTCCTCGTTATTCATTCATATGTAGTATTGATTCCATTTCAAGTCTTAAGAGTTTAAGAAAGGGCCTCCCTAGTAGTGCAAGGGTTAAGACGCAACCTATGAAGATTTCCGCAACCACTGCAGCACAAGTTCAATGCCCAGCTAGGGAGGTAGGGAGGTACCCACATGGCGTAGCACCTCTCTTGTCTAGCCCACTGCTCCCCTCAGCAGTGTGTTTCAGTCAATCTGCCTGCTCTGTTCCCCACTCTGTGACTGGTGAATCCTTTTACCCCCCACACATTGGCCTGTACCCCAGTTCTTTTATTCATAAATAAATTAATCTTTAACAAAACAAAAAACAAACAAAAAAGAATATAAGAAAATATATGCTGTATTAGTATGTCTGTGCATACATGTATACATATACATGTATATGCAAATACAATTTTATACATTTGTGTTATATACACAAATGTAAAATGCAAGGAAGCTAGGTGAGGTCAAATCACTGATTCCAAAACCATGAAGATAATATTTTAAATGGCCAATCCATTTTTTACAACTGTGTAGTTTTATAGATAAACATTTAAAAATCTTTTTATCTCATTCAGGAATTCAAGAAACTTTTAAAAATGAAATAGTAGTTGAAATAAAAATATTATAAACTTTTTAAAAAGTCAGTTATTCTACCATGTGCATCCAAAATAATCATAAAGAAACAATAGTTTAGGTTAGGTTACTATTTCAAAGGTTGACCTCTGAGTGTGGCTTCCTAGCATGCTCCTTATAAACTGGATACATCTGATATCAGTTCATTTTCATACAGTGAGAAGTGGTAGCTTATGTAACTGGTTTTGCCACATCATATGATTGTACCTGACCTTCGATTAGCACAGAGAGGACTGGTCCCTATCCGTCAGGATTAGAAAAAGACAGAGATGGAGATTCAGGCTCTCACACATGTTGATCAAGGAGGGGGGGATGTTAATCCTTTCCTCCTTATGCTTAAATCTACAAGAACCTAAGGCAGGATTCCTTATAGAGTCTGATATCTCATTCAACTAGGTGACTGTAGTCTCAGGCCTTCAGCATAGCACCTGCTTTTCTCTGCATATCAGCTTCAGTAAAGACTATTCCAGAGGCCTTGATTATGCGTCATTGGGTCACATATTTGTTTGTGTGATCACTTGTGCAATGAGTTACCCATCTGGTCAAGCACCCACCATCATGTTTTTTCTAGACATAAGTCAGAAAATGAGAAAATAGTGACTCATTCAGAGGGTGGGAGAGCTTTGCTTGTGTTGACACAGCCAGTCACCTGAAAGGATTAGCATGACATATCATTGACTGTTCATGGGGACTAGCTAAAAAACAAAACAAAACATGGACCTTTAAACTTGAAGAGATTAGAGTCCCCAGAATAACAGCCCATGGCTGTTACTGATTACTTTGGGGAGGCTACCAAGAAAGAGGTGGACCCCCATCAGAGAAAAGTCTGCAATGGACACCTATAGGAATATATTTTGGAAAAGATAAGTGCCCCCTTCCATTTATTTTATTTATTTATTTTTTTAAATACTCTTTTTTTTTTTTTTTTATTTGTTTGTTTGTTTTGTTTATACAAGCACTGGGTACAGTCAGAAGCGCTGGAGGGTGAGAGAATTCACCAGAGCCAGAGCGGGGAGCAGAACAGACAGAAGGACCGAAGTACACTGCTGAGGGGAGCAGCGGGCGGCAGGAGAGGTCTGCGCGCCATGTGGGACCCTCCTCCGGTGGCCGGGGAGCAGCCGGGGATAGAACAGACGCCGCAGAGGCCGCGGGCAGCTTCGCAACCCAGCGCTCAACCGCTGTGCCACCGGGGAGGCCCTGCCCCTTCCATTTATTCAGAACATATTGAATGTTCTTACTTAAACAGCTCTAGCAAATGGGTCACTTATCTAACCCTCATCTTGTGATTGGGCAGCCTCAGAAGATAGAATGTTATTCAGGTTTTACAAGCATTGGGTAACTACAAACTAAAGGGGAAATACTCTAAAATCCATGTGAAGCCCTCTCTCCTAAATGCATAACCCCTGAGGTTGCTGTAACTGCTAGGGGAGCCTCTCTTTTGTCCCTACCAAGGTCATTTAAACACTTCCCTATCCTGTCAGTATCCAGGAAGATGACGCCTGCTGATTGCATTCCTCAGATGTCTTTGCTGTTGATTTCCAGGTATGTTCACCCAATGAATATCACCAGTAAGAATAGGAGGGTGAGAGGAGGCTGAAGAGAATGATTTCTTCTCTGTTGCCTTCCTATATCAAAGTTACATCTTTGCTGGTAGCTATATCCTCAAAGGACTACAGGTTCATCTTTCAAATGACCTATTTTCATTGGGCTTTGGTAATTTAATTTTCTTCCATTTTCTCCATTTTAGGGTGATGATTACTTCTGTTCTAGCTCCTTAGTACATTGCAGTTTTGCTTATTCTCTTAATGCTACTCATACCTCTGCAAAGTAGGATTTTTAATAGGTTTTTTATTATCTGTATGAAAAAAGACAAAATAAAAATCTTTTGGTTGTTTGGTCTCACTAATACATTTCAATCTTTATTTTCACATATTTGGGAAGATTAATCTTGGCCACAAGAATTAGATTATTAGAATGAAAGGTGCTATAGTATGTAAAATTCCCCCCTCCAAAAAAAAAAAAAAAGGTAATTTGCTAAAAAGTTAGGAGTATTGATAAAGATAAACATTTCTGCTTAAACTTTTTAAGGTCAGTAATCATTCATGAAAATTTAGAATATAATAAAATACTCAAAGGCTAGGTTTGTTTTCTGGCATAGTTTCTAGTTGTTCAACACATGGTAGTCTGATGAATCAAGTATCATTTTACTAAAATGTAAACAGACACATTTCCTCAGACAAGGTGAGTAAGATGGCAAGAAACTGGTCAAACATAAATTGATATGAAAATGAACATGCCCAAATATTCAAAACGGAGTAGCAAAAGCAGCATTATGCTGGGAAAAGGTACTAGTAGAAATTGTCTCAATCAAAAATCAGGAGAAATGCAGTGCAATAAAAGCACAAGAAGGTAAGTTTTACATTGACCATTGCTTTTACGAAAATGAATAGACCAATAATGCATAATTTTCTGAGAGCCCAGTTAGCACCAAATAAAAGATATTAAATATTCACATTAGAGTCTATGAAAAATGCTTTCACATGATGCTTGCCGTTTGCTTCTGTCTCAGGTTCATCCAAAGTTATTAAATTTTAAAATTACACTAGGACTTTTTATATGTAGTGCATTTATAGCCTCTGATTTATATAGCACTTTTCTTCCATCAGCCCATTATATCCTCATTCTCCAATTCAATTGTGCTTATAGTTAAATATAGCAAGCAATATAGGTGTGTGCAAAATATATACATATTCAGTTATATGTAGTTTTTTAAGTTTTTCTTGTTTCTTTTTTGTTCTTCATATAAGATATTTACTGATTTTTTTTAATGGTTCAGAATGTAATGGCAAGATGACGAGATATGGAATGCTATTTGCATCCATAGGCACAAGCTATGTTTCAAATTGTCTCTAAATAACAGTCATTTTGGAACAAGCAGACTAATCTGTGTGATGTCCCATTCTATGTGCACTTAACTTATATAATGTCAATTACATATGCTTGCAAATAGAGACATATAGAAAATAAATAAAAAATTTAAATTGTACAAACCAGCCTGTGTACTGTTCCTCTCTAGCCTTAAGTGAGGTTGAGTAGAGAGATAACAACTTATTTTCCTTCAATCCACTTGTTTCCTCACCACTTTTTATAGGAAAGTAGGCTTCATGTGTTTAGAGATGCATACTTATCTCAACACATATCCCGATCTTAAGTCAGCTGATACAACCAATGTTAAACCAATGAAACAATGATTTAAAAATTGTTTTGTTGAACTCACTAAGTTGAAAAACAGTAGTATGTCAATCTCCTACAAGTTTTTCAAAGGGAAGTTCCAAGGGTAGTTTCACCAATATATGATTGCCTTGATATGGCTCTAGATATCTACTCTCAAGTTCATTTTACCCAGTACAAATTCTCTGTGCCATTCTTGGTGGTTGCTACTATCTTTTGATTAGAGTTCTCCACTGTTCTGGACCACACTGAAAGAGATTTTGGTATTGGCATATGGGCCAAATGGCCAAAAAAATAAAAATAAAAATAAAAATGGGGGCAGGAGGTCAGCCTGTGTTGTATTATGACAACAGAGAATCTTGTCCAGGGGGTTATGTATTGTGAATGGGAAGGTTCTTTGATCCCCCATCAGGAAGCAGTCTGGTGACTTCTGCAAATGTTTGGAAAGAAGCACTCAGAGTAACTGTCCCCAGGTATTAAAATAAGGGATGGTAAGAATGGATGACCCATCTTACCATGTGGAAGCTATCCTAATTTGGAAGTTTGTCCATTCAATATATGCCCAGTTAACTGGTTAGAGAATAACATTCTTCCTCAATAGAAAAAGGCAGTAGCAGCAATCATGTTATATAGGGCACCTGGTATCAAGTTCAAAGTTTCAAACCATCAAGCTTCCCCACTGCATTTTGACCCTGACCCATACGACTGTTACATAGCCATGGTCCCATATCTCTTTTTCTTCTCATTTCTGATTTTGAATTTTTATTATAGTTATTCTGTACCTAATTCATCTCTTCTCTCTCTCTCTCTCTCTCTCTCTCTCTCTCTCTCTGTCTCAGTACAAGTAATTTGTATCAGTCTTACTGCTGATTACCATACACTAAGAAGGGCCACATCCAAATCTGGTTGAGGAGATTGATTTTCTTTTTTTTTTAAGATTTATTTATTTATACAAGAACTGGGGTACAGGGCAGATGCACGGGAGGGTGAGAGTATTCACCAGAGACAGAGCGGGGAACAGAATAGGCAGACTGATGAAATATACCACCTAGGGAAGCAGCGGGTGAGACAGGAGAGGTCTGCCATGTCATGTGGGCATCTCCGTGGCCGGCGGGGAACGAACCAGCACTGCAGAGGCTGTAGATGGCTTCACAGTGCTGCGCTCAACCACCTGCACCACCAGGGAGGCCCAAAGAGACTGATTTTCTTAAGAAAGACTACCTTGAGCTAGATGCATTGACAAGATGAAACTCTGGGCAGAGAGAAAAGCACAAAAGGAAATCTGATGACCAGCCAGAGACTGTGATAGAGCCTATTATAATTCACCAAAAGTTTGTATTTTTCTCAATCTCCTTTGAATTAGGTTAGAACCAGTTCATATCTTTTATCTAATGGGATGTGCATGGAGATAAGGAAAGCCACCTCCAGAGCTGGCATTAAGAACATTCCATGTGATCTTACAGTCTTCTCTTGTACATCTGAGACAATCTTTGAAGCCACATATTTAGACTGTAGAGCAACAAATTGAAGAAAACACCAAACAACATCTCACTATAGTGTCAGCAAGGAAATGCATAAATTTGTGTTCTATCATTGAAATTGTGGGGTTGTTTTTAAAGGCAGCAAACATTGCTCACCCTAACTTATTAAATCTTACTTTTCAGGTTGTGTGGATAATTTATTCATGACTTAATTAACTCAACTCAAGGGTTTTTTGAATTAAATATTCTTGACCCCTATGCACTTAAGAATCTATAAAAAAGTGAGAAGTATAAAGCAGAAAGGACAGAGTATCAGAATAAAAAACTTGAGGGGAACCCTATAATCCCAGTATCATTTCATATATTGTTCACAGTCACAGTGTTTGGCATACAGTAGACCCTCAGCTAATATCTGTGCTTGACAGGAAAAAGATGTTCTCATTCCTCCACCTGGGAAGAGGTTCAAAATGTAGTCTAATAATGAATGAAAAAAAATTGAAAGATTGAGTTGATTACAAATCATTGAAAGATAGTTTTTTCAATATCTTCAAAAGCTATTGAGCCCAGTCATTTCTCATTGTTCATCATGTGAGTAAATATTGCTTGAAAGAAGCATCTCTCCATTTTAAATTTTAGCTACCATTTCATTTGAGATAAAATAAGCTTGTCAGAGAAGGACAAGAGGAAGCAGTCGAGATGTTCTTACCTTGGACGATTTCTTAATGTGATTCTTGGTTCAAGAAAATGGGAAAACCAACTTCTCACCAGCACCTCCACTTTTGTATTTATCTAGAGTCATTAAATTTCTTATAATTGCTAAAATTTGAAGAAGAAAGGTGCTGTAGATCCTTGGCTATTTGGAATCAAAAACATTACATATTTTATTTTTATTTTATTCATTTAAGCAAAAATGTAAGTACACTCTTTGAAATGACATTGTATAATGGCATTGCATGGGCTGAATGAATAGACGTCGTGTATACTAATTAATATGATTCTGCCTGAAAATTCTTTTTTGGTATATATTTTCAAAATATTAGCCATATTTGTATTATTGCCTATTTCCAATAACTGTGGCATAACATTGAGGATGAGTTATCTATATAAATCAGAACTTTCTTGATTAGGTTGTTACATTGCTATAACCACCAATACAGTGTGAGCACACAAGGACAGGGAAGAAATTTGAGAATTCTAATCTGCAAAACACATTTTGTCCTTTTCCTCATAAATTTATATGACTTAAACACAGTCAGGTTCTCACTCAGCCTCCACAACCACTGCTAACACACACACACACACACACACACACACAGAAAGGGAGTCCAATTTTTGTGTGCTTTGGATTTGTTTTGTTCTTCTGTATCTGCTACATTTGCTTTCAGTTTATAAAGTTCTGGTTCCACAAATGGCTCCACCAGAATTGCATCAGTCCTGGTGTGAGTTGAGAGAACTCTAATAACTGCTAAGATTTTATTTGATGCCCAAGGAGTTTGTGAAAATCTCATAAACAAGATGGCATCTACAAGAGAAGAGGAAGAATTGAAAGAGAATTTTGCCTCTCAAAAAGTTGAATTGTACTTTGTTCTATCATCCCAAATGTCTGTGGGGTTTTGGGTCACTGTTTGTGAACTACTGTCAGGCTGATCTTTATTTTTTTTATGATTTATTTATTTATGCATTCCAAGAACTGGGCTATAGGCCAGAAGTGCAGGGAAGGGTGCATTGAAAGGATTCACCAGAGACAGAGTGGGGAACAGAATGGGTGGATCTACTGAAACACACTGCTGAGGGGAGCAGTGGGTGAGACAGGAGAGGTCTGCTGCACCATGTGGGTCAGCTAACTGGCTGGGATCGAACTCTTGCTGCAGTGGCTGCTGATAACTTCATAGTGCTGAGACTTAACCTCCTGCACCACCAGGGAGGCCCTGTCAGGATGATCTTGCCACAGGAAGACACTTCCCAGAAAGCAGTTCCAGCATTAAACCCTCAAGGTCAAACTGCAAAAGGAAAAGTAGACAAAATCCTCCCATGCCCCTTTCTTTCTTTTCTATTTTTAAATGAAACAAAAGGCAGACGTTTGTTGAGTAGGAGTTACAATGATTGGCTCCAGGAAAAAAGACAAGTGAGAATTTGTTTCACTGTTTTATCAACTCCCTAACTTATTAAAAGAAGAAAATGAACACAAACTGAAAGGGTATTACTCCCCAAAGAAGGAAAAAAAAATCAATTTCATCTCTACCTATATATATATATATATATATATATATATATATATATGGAGAGAGAGAGAGAGAGAGAGAGTTATACGAAAACAAGACATAGAAGCACTAAAAACAGTGATGACAAAACAAATGGTGGTAGTACAGCTGAAAAAAATCATCTCTTAGAAGAAAACATATGAGGTGCTTCTTTAATATGTTAATACCATTATCATTGACAATGTCTCTTTCTTTGAATGTGTTGCCAACCGCTATTTTAATTTGTATTGGCATATTAGAAAGAGGCTTATGATTCCAATTCTAGTTTCATTATGTAACAGCTTAGTAAAAGTGAAAGGTAATTTCTTTTTCATAGGCAAAAAGGGAATAATGATAAAGCATTCTCATATTATTTTTGCAATAATTAAGCTGGCTGGTGGTAATAATAACTAATGTTTGCATATCCCTAGAGTTTAATTAGCTTATCTTCACATATATCAGTTCGGTTAGGAAACCCTTACAGATAACAAGCCTTTCCATTCAAATAAGCTGATTGCAGAAGAGTAATAATCATAGCAGGTCCTAATGTCTAATCTTTCTAATACAGCTAGCTGCTCATTGCTAATATTAAAAGCGCTTTTAAAAAGTGAGATATTCAGTCTCATCGTGAAGGTTAACATTTGTAAGTTATAAAAGTGGCACAGACTCTATGGCTCTTTCTAAAATGACTCTACAGATCTCTCAAAGCAGGAAAAGAGTTGGTGTATGTGAGGTAAGCTTGAGGAGGAAAAGGAAGGGGTCAGGAAAGGCACTAATGATTATTTCCCAGGGAAATAAGTGGCCTTTATGCTATTCCAGAGTTTTCTGTGTGATTTACTTTTTGGATGATGCTGGAACTTCCCAATTTGAACTATTCTTTTCCAGACTCTTAGCAGCATCCCTCCTTTCATTAACCAACAACCTGATATTAAATTTTTTTCACATGTGGGCCTCCCTGGTGGCGCAAGGTGTTAAGCACAACACTATGAAGAAATCTGCAGCCTCTGCAGCACAAGTTTGATCCCCCGCCAGCCAGGGAGCTACCCACATGGTGCAGCAGACCTCTCCTGTCTCGTCCCCTACTCCTCTCAGTGGTGTCTTTCAGTTAGTCTGCCTGTTCTGCTCCCCACTCTGTTTCTGGTGAATCTTCTCACCCCCTGTACTTCTGGCATGTACCCCAGTTCTTGTATGCATAAATAAATAAATACCAAAAAAAATTGTTTTCACATATACATTAACATGTATTGGAAGTACCATATACTGGAGAGAAAATATATGCACCAGTTTATTCAGGGAACTAAATACTTCAGCATTTAACAAGTAAATTTTCTCATAAGACAAACAGAACTGGCTTTGAAAATATCTAAGAAAATATTTTGAGTTCTTATACAAAAAAGGTCTTATTCTAGGAGACCTCCCTGGTGATACAGGGGTTAAGTCTCTGGCTATCACGCTATTACCCACTGCTGTGACCTGAGTTCAATCCCTAGCCAGGGAGCTGACCTACAAGGCACAGCAGACCTCTCCTGTCTCCCGCTGCTCCCTTCAGTGGTGTATTTCAGTAGATCTGCTTGTTCTGCTCTCCATTCTACCTTTGATGAATCCTCTCACCCTCCACACCTTTGGTGTACACCCCAGATCTTGTATGCATAAATAAATAAAAATCTTAAAAAGTAGTTTTATTCTATTTATTCTACTTGTAGCTTTGATCCTTTGTGAGATGATTGGAAAGAGAAAGTCCACCGACGGCTAAGGTAATAGGTGTGAGCATAGAGGTCTCAGTTTTATTATTACTATTATTCCTTTCTTCTTTAGCTTTAGGCACCATACTGTATTTATTAGCAAATTCTTGGGTGGGAGACCTGGAATTTTTTTTCCTAAGACAAGAATTCAATTTCTTTTCATTCTGCCTTTCAACATATAATGGCTCTTAAACCCACCTACTGACAGCAGTGCCTTTCCCCAGGACCAGCTGGTTATCACTACTCTGTCCCTTATTCTCTTGCACCAGAAACACTCTGTGCCATATATTTGAACAGATTTTGACCTTATTATTTTATTCCAGAAACAGATTCCTAATAGTTCTTGCATAATTTTATTCTTTTGATTTTTGTGAAAGAAATTGTCATTATTCAAGGAAAGAGTAAGATTGCTTGCTTTGGCAAATGGAAGAAAAAAACAAGGAAAATAGCATTTTATTTTAATTTTGTCTCTTGTTTTATTTATGTGTTGGATGTATTAAGATCTACATTGTTATTATTTAGGGATGACATATACAAAATTTAATGTTATTAAGAGTAAGAATGGTAATAATGAAAAAAAAATGCTTCAAATATCCAAAATAGAAAAAAATGTCATATGGGAAGGGGAACTACCAAAGAAGAAACCAGAACACAAAGATAACTCCATGATTTATAAATCTAGTAATCTGTGGATGGACTCATGAAGTCATTGCATACTTATTGAGCATCTACTGTCCTTAAAGTATATTCATATTTTATTAGAAAGACACTGAACTTACAACTAGTCTAAAAAAGGAGAGCAGAAAGTCAAAGTCTCAAGAATGTGCATTTTGACTAAAACTGTTAACTCATTCATTCATTTATTCCTCTGTTTCAAAAATATTTCCTCAATTTCCTAGAATAGGCATCATCTATGTGTGGCTGGAGGACATTGGGTTTTACAAGGATTGTCAAAGCAGCACACAGAGAATGCACTAAAAGAGGATGGAAGGACAGACCAGTTAAAAGCCCCAAGGTGTGCAGGGCACCCCCTAATTGTGTGGAGCCTGAAGCTTATGTGACTATAAAAGAGGAATATTTAAGAACAAAAATGCAGAATCCATAAATAATTATTTCAAATGTGGAAAAAGTATCACAACAAATTACAAACTTTTTTTCCAAATATTTATTTATGCATATGAGAACTGGGGTACAGTCCAGAGGTGCAGAGGGGGAGCGAGAGGATTCACCAGAGAGAATGGGGAACAGAACAGGCAGATAGACCGAAATACACTGCTGAAGGGAGCAGCGGCCAAGACAGGAGAGGTCTGCGGCACCATGTGGCTTAGCTCCCTGGCCTGCCAGGATCGAACTCATGCTGCAGTGGCTGGGGATAGCTTGATAATGCTGTCTTTAACCCCTGTGCCACCAGGGAGGCACCCAAACTACAAACTTTTAAATGTCACCCTATTATGCACAAACATCATAAAATATCGACACTTGTCTATATTTTTTTGTGTCAATTAGGCTACATTTCTTTGAATGACTTTTCTCGATAGAAAAAAGAGAAAGTTACTTTAGTCTTTCCTCTTGTGTGCTCACAATTTGATTTGTTTTCTTTTAAATTGGTGAAACAGAAAAAATATTTTAAGACTGAAGTAATATGTAGTGAAATATCTGGCAAATTTCTTTTATATATGAGTTTTAAGATTTCTAGTATATCAAGTTTGCTTGTGCAGTGACGTTATCATTTAAACTATTGTGGCTTATCAATTTATTTGTCCTTGATGTCTTTGCTATCAGCCTATTTTGTATTATGTTGTATTCATTTGCACCTGAAACTGAGCAACTTAGATGTGTGATGAAGGAATTGAAGGAGAGATGACATTTTGTATATATCATGGTTCACACAGTTTAGTTTTGTTGTTTTTAAAGTATATACAGGAATAAAGTGTCATGGTCCCTCCTCAAGCTTTAGAAGGAGCCTGTAAAAGTAAGTTGTGATTTATGACAACTTGCCTCTGGTTTAGAGTCATCACAGGCATCCAAGAGAATTCTGTGGGGTTTTATGTTTATGCAACACAAGGATGGTTCAGATTGCAAAATCTATAATCAATAATATGATGGAGATGAGTGACCCTAGTATCTGCAATTTTCTTTCATATCACCAAATGACTGAATTAAGAGTCTGTGCATACCTATATTAGGGTAAGTACTTGAACCTGGAAGAGGTGGGAAGGGATCTAAGCAAGCCATGGAGTCAAAAACTAAATAGGAAAGTCAGATTTTTATCATCCAGTACAAGAATCAGACCACCAGACTATGAGACTCCCTAGAGAATGAACTACAGCTTTCCATTTTAAATTTGCAATCAGCTAGATAGTACAGTCAGCTAGATAGTACATACTAAGTGGAAATTGCACAAATAAAACCTTCAATCTATTGGGCACAATAAATATATGTGTATAAAAAAATCAAATGGGGTAAAGATATTTCCTGAGATCCAAGGAGTTAGTGCTTGATCCTCCCAGAGAGCATTTGGAAAAGAAACATAGAGGAGTTGAAGTTTAAGCTAAATCATATAATACTCCAAAGATTTCACCACGTGGTGAAGGTAGAGAAAATGAAAGAAGGAAACAAGGTTTTATCAGATGCACAAATGGATATTTTACACAATGATGATGACTGGGGTAGATTTCTATGTCTAGCAATACTGAAGATTAGATGTTTGACAAAGAAGCACTGAAATCTGGTAAAGTTTAAAATAAACATTAAAATGCTCTACTGTCTTGGCACAGAGACAGTGGGCAAAGACAAAATGAAAACAAGATGTAAAGTGACCAGACTCCTAATACTCTGTGGGTGGATGTGCATATCCTTAACATCCTTTTTTTTAAAACCATTGGGATGATTCCTAGTAGATTTGCAGGTGTATATTTTCTATGGTCCAACATTTTCTCTCCAAGATACTTTGTTTCATTCATTTTAGAAAATATTTTTAACAATTCAATATTTTTATAATTGAAATGCATTATTATAACCAATAAGAAAGCATTATGATAAGGTTCAATTGAAACTTTTTTCTTTTCTTCAGATGTGCAAAAATACAGTCTGTATATTTTATTATTGATGATATCTTAGACCTGATGAAATTTGATGTGCATATCTTAGAGAAACATTTGTATGTGTGCATTTTGCAACATATACTAGGGTGTTCATGAAATTATTTTGCATAACAAAAACCTGAAACAATCTATTTTATGTATCTTTTTAGAATTTTAATTTTTTATTAATTAACTTTTTATTTGTATCTTTTACATCATTGTGTATTCCCCATAAAATTCCCACCATCAATTCACCGGTAAACGATCACCGTAATCCCTTGTGCTGTTTTCTTCCTGGAAACAATCTAATTGCCCATGAAAAACCTTGTACCCAGAATGAAGACATTATAGTTTATTCAAAGTAGCAGACATAAAACCCTTATAGTTTTAAACATCAAGTTGGATAAATTCAAAATATCGTTTCTTCAAAAGAAGCCAGTCAAGGAAGCATACACATAGAATAATTTGTTAGCGGAAGGAAATAATTAAAGTGAAATGATACATACATGGATGATAGTACTATAAACAAAATCAAGAAAATTATTAACAACAACAAAAACTCCACCGAGATTACCCAGAGTGTTTCTGAGTCCCTGGTAATTATTGAGTTCTTAAATTAGTATCTGTAGGCAGGTAGATTTTGGCATCTTATTATATGCTAAATGTACACATATGGTTAACATATTCTGTTCTACATATGGCGTATTTCACATTCAATATTAAAAGTACATTAAAAGAGATGTAAACGGAAAGAGAATGGCCTTGCTATCTCAGCAATTTCATAGGTGAGGAAAAGCCAGGAGTCTGGTGTGGATCTCAGTCTAAGAATCACAGTGCTCTGATAGTCCTGGCGACCCAGAACATATACTCACCCCTGGGCATGAGAGACTATTGAAGGTTCATAATGATCTTGTGATATTGGCAAGGCAGTCATTTAAAGACCCATTTGAAAAACAAATGCTGAGACATACAGTTATAATGGTAGATGTTTCCATTTTCTTTATATTAGTGGCAGAGCTGGAATAAAATGCATTGCCTCTGGTCACAAACCCAGGCTCCTTTTCCCCTGGTTTAGATACAGAAAACAGAACATGGTGCTCCAGGTAGTTTACGATGGTAGAAGTAGGAGCCAATGCCCGTCATAGTCTGCTTTCAAACAGCATTAATTACTTTATTGCTAGCTTACATTTTTCTATATCATGGTGAGGTTTAAATACCCCCCCAAAAAAAATGCAATTGAAATTCAGGCACGCATTCAATACTTTTGAGTTCTTACCATCGCCCCACGGGCATAATGGACAGAAGGAGGGTACTCCTTTAATAGGATACCAGATTTAGCCCCTTGATAGATAAGGAAAATGTACTTCAATTCTGTTAAGATAGGCAAGATATTGATAACTGTCATGGGAACAAAATGGAAACATTTTGATGACTGTTTCTAAAGGACAACACTTGCCTTTACTGGGTATGTTTAAGGTGTGTGGGATGAGAGTCAGAACGTAACATATGAATAAAAGTTCAAAGAAAGAATGTGAAGGAAGGTGTGGAGGTAGGAACAGATGAGCAAACAGCCATCCAGGCTCAACTGTGCTGAGTGCAATCATTTCATTTCTAGGGAGCCATGCAGAAAGAAATGAGTCAAATCTGCATAAAGAAAAGTTTGCTCTATGATTGAAAACAGCAAGTCCAAAGGAATTGGATGGTATATAATGGAGAATGTGATTAATAATACAGATCAGCCACTGACGTATTCTATAGGAAGACACAGAAACATCAAATGAATATAGGACACCAAAAACCATAGCTTTTGTAGAAGTTGTGACTACACATCACTGGGACCAGTCCAAAATTTCCATGCGGCAAACAAAGTGCATATATTCCTGACAGGGCAAGCGGTAAGGTCAATTTTTCATGACTTTGAAAAGAGGTGGGAGCGCTATGATAGTAGCATCAGAAGGGGGTGGAGGTAGGGGGACCCTATATTTCAAAATACAAACAATGTAAACTCATTTTACCTCAATAAAAAAATTAGCAACTGAAAATGCATAAAGTCATGTGAAGCCTCCAAATCTAGCCCTTTCTATCTCTTACTGTTTAGGGGCTAAAGTGCAACTGGACCAATAACAGACCACTAAGTGAGGTACCCCCTAATGTTATTTCATCATTAAAGGCAGTGGTGGGCCTCCCCGGTGGGACAGCATGTTGAGCCCAGCGCTGTGAAGCTGTCTGCAGCCTCTGCAGCACGGGTTTGTTTCCCAGCTGGCCAGGGAGATAACCACATGGCGCAGCAGACCTCTCCTGCCTCTGCCACTGCTCCCCTCAGCAGTGTTTTCTGTAGTCTGCCTGTTTTGCTCCCCGCTCTGTCTCTGATGAATTTTCTCACCCTCCCGCGCCTTTGGCCTGTACCCTAGTTCTTGTATAAATAAATAAATCTTTAAAAAAAAAAGGCAATGGTCCTATTTTAAAAAAAACAACAACTGATCTTTCTGGCACTCATTTCCTTTATTCAAACAATACCAAATATTTTCTCTTTAAGGTATTCCTTTTAAATCTCCAGATGGATAAATCAATGTCTATAAAATAGATCTATGTCTAAAATAACTGGTATCTATGGAATCCTAAGACACCCCAACAGGAGATTCCCTTCTGATCATTGTGTTATCAAGTTCTTAAAATTAAAGTCTCCCTCATTTATTTAAATGTGATTAAGAAACACCCTCCATACCTCCCTGTTGCTTGCATATTTGCTGCTTAAAGTAGTCCCTTCTTCCTATCCAGTGATAGACTCGGGACCACACCAACTCAGCATCTACTTGGTCCTGCTGTAATTAAACATGGGACGCTCCCTCCTTGCAGCCCAGGGGGTTTGTAAGCATTAATGAGAACCCGGATCTCTTTAGATAGCAGTTTATAATTACACAGCTTATTGTTATGATGGCAATTGTGAAGACTATTTACTGACACATTCAAAAGAGGCTTATGAGGTTTCAGGGCTAATTAAATTCGACCTTCACTTTATTACACCATCAACCACATTTTGACCCTTATTTGTAGGTAGCCCATTGATATCCTAGCACATCTGCTATAAATTAGGATTATGAAAATGAAGTGTTTAAAATATGGATGCATAATGTAGATAGCAGGGATATAAAATGGTAGGCTACTTTGGAAAACAACTTGACAATTTTTCATAAGATTAGAGTTTCTATATGACCCAGCAGTTGCACTCTTATCTATATACATATGAAAGCTAGAAATATGTCCACACAAAAATGGATACATATTCATAAAAGCAAAAGGTAGAAACAATTAAAATCCCCATCAACTGAGGAAAGAATGAACAAAGGTAAAGCTTATCCACTCAATGGCATGTTGTTTGATAATAAAAAGAGATAAAGTGGGGATTCATGCTAGCACATGGGTGGACCTTGAAAACATAATTAAAAGTGAAAGACACGAGTCACAAAAGAATATATGCTGTGTGATTTCATTGACATGAAATATCCGGAAGAGCAAATATTTAGAGACAGATTACTGCCTGGAAAGACGGGTCAGGAGTGACTACTGATGGGGAGAGTTTCTTTGTGGAGTTGATATAATTACTCTAAAATAAGGTTGTGTTCATGGTTGTACAACTTTATAATTATACTAAAAGCTACACATTTTACACTTTATTTATTAAATACAAAATTCTTTGCAAATTTACAGGTCACCCTTGGGCAGAGGCCAGTTCCAATTTATTACATATGCACAAAAGTGAGCACTGTACATCTCAATTAAAAAATAAAAAACAACATGGCGGATAGCACAGTGCAAATACCAAACGGGTTGTGTGTAACATCAGATGTTTCTTTGGCTCTGACAAGCTTCGTATTAAATGAATGCAAGAGTGCACGTATTTTACTGATTAGTAGTTAGAGTTAACTTAGTAAGTGAGGCTTTTTTTTTTTTAAGATTTTATTTTTTACTTATTTATGCATATAAGAGCTAGGGTGTAGGCCAGAGGTGTGGAGGGTGAGAGGATACACCAGAGACAGAGTGGGGAGCAGAACAGGCAGATCTACTGAAATACTCTGCTGAGGGGAGCAGAGGGAGAGACAGGAGAGGTCTGCTGCGCCATGTGGATTAGCTCCCTGGCCTGGGATCAAACTCATGCTGCAGTGGCTGGCAATAGCTCATAGACAGCATCTGTCAAGGGTTAGCAAATTCTGGGTAAAGACTATTTTTTTTCCCATTCAGAACATGACAGATTTTATCTGACGGCTTATAGCAATGTCATCTTTTAAGGGATTCTACTTTATTACTATTTGATAATAGAGTTTCTTTTCTGTTTCTCTTTCCTGACCCCAACTTCCTCTAAGTTTATTGCTGACCAACAACAGTCTCTGTGGTTTTCAAACTAGTAGACTGTGAGTCAGCACTGCTTTGTGTCCTTGCTATAGAGCCTTCTAGGAAATTCAGTTTTCTCAAGTTCTTTATTGACCCAGCTCTAGCTTTCAGAATAACAATAAAATCAAATTGAGTGTAGGGCCATAGGTTCTGAAGACACAAAAAGAGAAACCTTCTGATTTTTCTTCTTGAATTTTGGAAACAAAATTGGATGTGGGAAAAATAATCGTAATCTTCTGGGGCACAACAAATAAAATCACTTCTTATGATAGGAGCACAAGCACTGAAACTTGTGCAAGGCAGGAGGACCCACGGTGCTTGGAATCACCTTTCCTCTTTGCTTTAAAACCTTCTTATTGTTAGCTACTGTTTAAACCACATCACATCTTGTCACATCCATTTTCACTCAGTACTGTCAAACCTGCAATAGCTAACTGGCATCAACAGCAAAAATGAAATTAGATATAGGTTATTTTATAATAGACATTCCTTCTAACCTTTTGCTAATATTTTGGTCTAAAAGAGGAAAAAAGAGGCCAAAGTATAGAATTATCTGCTCAGAAATAAGTGACATTATCCATTTCCCCACCTCATAGATTACTACTCCACTTTGAGGAAATGAACAATTAAAGATTTTTTAGCTCATTGAGCCAGAGGCCAAGATGTACCTCATTCTGTATTAAAATATCTAGCAGCATAGATTCCACTATCGTTTGCAAGTATTTTCTTTCTCCTCCAAACCTTCTGTTTCCTGTGCCTGTCCCTCCCCAAAGGATCTTATACCTAAACTAATGCCATGTGACTTGCTGAACTTCTGTGTGGAAGAAGCACATTTCCGTGTTCAATTCATGCCAGACACGTCTAGAAGACTTGCTTTAGCAAATGCAATGGGCACAATGTGACATATATGGAAACTTTAAGACCCTTCTCATGATTCTTCATATCTCTCTTTTCCTTTGTCACAGAAACCAAAGAGCACAATGGACTAAGTTGCTATTTCGAGAAAGTGAAAACAGAAGCAGCCAAGGTACATTTCCTGCTCCTAGGGTTGAAAGTCCTTCAAACATCTGCACAGCCGGATTTCAGAATTGCTTTGGATTAGGGGCTGTAGTGTGACCCCCATTATCCACTTTTCTAAATAGGAGTGTCAATTGTGTTTATTCTGTCTTTTATCCACCAAGCTATGTTTAGTGTGTTTGTGGGGAGGAAGCAGCTAGTTTACATTTATGGTTCATCAACTTCTGTATCAACAGGAACCTTACCAGTGTGTAAGTCTGCTGTTTGCTTTCTCCTCCTTCTTCTACTGCTCTTCTCTTTCCTGTCCTCCTTACTCTCCTCCATCTTTTAAAAGAATAACCCGCCAGACAGAATCTTCTTCTTCAGCTTAAATCTCTAAGTGAAGACAACATGAATACAAGTCAGAGGAACAGGAAGAGCACATAGCAACAATAGTGTCCAAACCTTTACATTATGTCACTAGCACTTGGGGTTGTTCCTTCATTGTAACCTAATCCAAAATAAGCTTGCAATACTTATTAAAATATAAAATGAGGGCCTTCCCGGTGGCACAGTGGTTGAGCACTGGGCTGCAAAGCTGCCCGCAGCCTCTGCAGTGCCAGTTCGATCCCTGGCCCTCAGCGAGGGTCCCACATGGTGGGCAGACCTCTCCTGCCACCCCCGCTGCTCCCTTCAGCAGTGTCCTCCCTGCTCTGACTCTGGTGAATTCTCTCACCCTCCCATGCTTCTGACTGTACCCAGTGCTTGTATAAATAAATAAATCTTTAATATATATATATATATATAAATGAAATAAAAGTAATAAAAGGCATGCAAGTTAAATTTTGTTTAAAGAGCGAGGGGGAGATGCCTCTGGGAAGGTGTGATCCTAGGCTCTGAATCACATGCTGTGTTGTAAGCCGATGTCACCTCAATATGAATAAGTAAGCAAATAAAGACAGAGAGTAAATTTCTCAAATTCAATTCATCAGTATTAAAGATGGACTGAGAACAAACTCTTGATGTTGGTCAACACTAAACTTCCCCAAACAAACAACACAACAATCTAAGAGTAAGAGGGGAAATAACCCATCGGCTCTGTCATCTTCCATACCACTTTGCTTTCCCATCTGATGGCAGATGTAAGAAACCAGAAAAACACATTCCTCCCTCAGACTTTGTGAGCACTTTCCTATAAAGCATCCAGTGCTAATCATCATATGCCCTCATGCTGTTCTATCAAAGCCTATTCCACCCTTATTCTCTATAGACATACTCATTCATGCACACATACACACATACACACACATACATACAGGTAAAGAGAGAGGACATATATTTCTCAATATTCCACATATAAATGATAACAAAGGGTCAGCCAATACAAGCCAGTGATAAGCTCTAAATATTTGACGGTAAAACTGAGTCAACCAGAGGGGGAGGTGGTGGTGGGATCAAGTGGCGGAAAGAAGGAGGATTGTTGGCGTACTGGTGGCGGGCAGGTTGTGAAAACATACATTTGTAGAGGTTTGAAACTCTCACCCCTGGAGCAGATACAAAGATATAAACTTACTTCACTTCCATAAACATAATTTGGAAAGGGAAAAAAGAGGATTCTGAAAAAGAGGACATATATCATATGTAGAAAGAGAGGACACATACAAATATATTTATAGGTTTATTTTCAATTGGCATACTTTTATTCCAAAACTGCTTCACTTAATTCACATATATATATATATATATATATATATATATAAGCATTTTTGCTTACTATTAACAAATTTCCAACTAGTATGCAAAAAATACTCTTATTACAATGTCAACCCAATTTTTTTTTTTTGGTGCAGTCAGGAAAGCTTTATTTTTTTATTTATTTTATTCATTTTTTAAAAAGATTTATTTATTTATTTATTTATACAAGCACTGGGTACAGTCAGAGTATGGGAGGGTGAGAGAATTCACCAGAGCCAGAGCGGGGAGCAGAGCAGGCAGAAGGACCGAAGTACACTGCTGAGGGGAGCAGCGGGCGGCAGGAGAGGTCTGCGCGCCATGTAGGACCCTCCTCCGGTGGCCGAGGAGCAACCGGGGATCAAACCGGCACTGCAGAGGCTGCGGGCAGCTTCGCAACCCAGTGCTCAACCGCTGTGCCACTAGGGAGGCCCTCAACCCAAATTTTGACCCCCATTAGTTTATTATATGTTGAAATGTGTGTCCTTTAAACATATATGGTGAAGACCTCAATGATGTGGCCTTATTTGGAGAGATGATCTTTATCATGGTTTTCAAGTTCCAGTGAAGTCATAAGGGGGTGAACAAATCCAACATGACTGATTTCTTTATAGGAAAGGGACATTTGTACAAAGAGATACACAAAGAAGGAAGATGGTGGGGACACTGAGGGAGGAGTCAGCCGTGGGCCAGCCAAAGGGAGAGACCAGGCACAGATCTTTCTTTCACAGCCCTCACAAGGAACAAATTTTGCCAACATCTTGACTTAAGACATTTGACCTCCAGAAGTGTGAGGTAACAGATGTATTGTTTAAAACACCTGTTTATAGTACTTTGTTACAACAGTCCTAGTAAATTAATATGTAGGTAAAACATAGACCTAAACTATCAGAGCAGCTGAACATCATGGGGTTGGCCAGTTATGCCTGGTTTATGTTTATATCTGTGTTATTTTCTAGAATGTCTATGTTTTCTATAGTAATAGCATATGATTTTCATGAAACATATTTTTTTCGTATTAAATGCTTAAAACTCAAATCTTGAAAATTCTCTGGAAATTTTCTGAAAATGTTCTGAAAAGAAGGATCAGACATGGATGTTGGGACTTAGGGTCTTTGCATTCCACATGAATTTGTGAATAAAATTCCACATGAATATGTGAATAGCCTGTACAAAATCACTAACTGCCAACTCATTATTTCCACTATTCCCTTTCAGATTAAATGTAGGAAGAAAGGGATTATTAAAATGATCTGAGAATAACCATTTAGGCTTGCTCCATGTAGGAAAAGAAAATAACAAAAGGGAATTTTCTGACAATCTTTTCGTGCTTTGCCCAGATACCCTTCCACAATATTCAGCTATAGGAGATGACTTCACTGAATATAATTTAATCAGGATGTTTTGTTTTAATAATGACTTGAAATCTCCAGAGCAGCTACTCCACAGGATGGCACGCTCTTAGTATTTGCCCAGGTTTAAGGCTCATGCCATTGTCGTTTTAAACATCATTCTAAACATGAGAAAGTTCCAGCAAAAAACCTCTAAGGTGCATATCTTTGTGGTCACAATTGTGGCAAGAAAATTTTCCTAGTACCAAGGCACCTGTCTTCAAACTCCTGAGTGAAAAAGACCTTTTCCTCTTAGGATTTTGTTAGAGAAATTAACTCCCCTCTCCCAACCTGCAAATATGTTTTGATAAATTTCATAAACAGAAATTTCAGATTGTTTTTCCTCCATTGCATGTGTGTGTGTGTGTGTGTGTGTGTGAGAGAGAGAGAGAGAGAGAGAGAGAGACAGAGAGAGACAGAGACAGAGAGACAGAGAGAAATTACTACATCACAGTTAATTTTTAAGATGAGTGTATAAAATATTTCTTTTTTAAAAAAAAAGATTTATTTGTTTCTGCATACAAGAACTGGAAACAGGTGTGGGGTGGAGGGGCTGCGAGGATTTGCCAGAGACAGAGTGGGGGACAGAACGGGTGGATCTGCTGAAATACACTGCTGAGGGCAGCAGCAGGGAGATAGAAGAGGTTTACTGAACCATTTGGTTGGGCCAGGGATTGAACTCATGATGCAGAGGCTGCAGATAGCTTCATAGTGCTGTGCTTAACCCCTTGTGCCACCAGGGAAGCCTACATAAAATAATTCTATGTTCAAAACTGTTGAATCATTCATGATATAGATATTTGTATACTGTCATTTAATACCTGGAACACCTTCCACCCATTCTTATATATCAACCTCGGATCATAGTTTCCTCCTAGAAACATACTCTACATCCCACAAATGAGTTGAATGACCTTGGAGATAAAAGCTCCACATATAATGAACTTCCATCAAGCTATGCACCAAACTACACTTTTATATTAAATTTTATTATTGAAACTTCCTAGAAAGCACAGGCTATGGCTTTAAAAAAAAAAAAAAAAAAACTTATTTAATCCTGGCAGCTAGCAGATTATCTTGTGCTTAAAGAAATATTTAGCATTTAATTCATGTGTCTTGAAAAATACTGGTGCATTAGGAAGTGTTTTGAAGTATAATACATTAGAATTAAGAGATGCAACAGGAAGGTAAGAGAGGGTTTGAAAGATAGACAAAGTTAGGTGCAAAATAGGTGCTCACAAAACACTGAGTCTCTGTATGTGTGTGTGCACACATATATATGAGTATGTACATTTCATATATATGCACATATATATATACACACACATACACACATATACGAAGTATTTTTCACAAACTATCTCAGTACTGCAGGTTTTTTTAAAGATTTATTTATGCATACAAGAACTGGGGTACAGGCCAGAGGTGCAGGAGGTGAGAGGATTCACCGAGACATAGCGGGGAACAGAACAGGCTGACTGACTGAAATACATTGCTGAGGGGAGCAGAGGGTGAGACAGGAGAGGTCTGCTGCTCCTTGAGGGTTTCTCCCTCACCAGTTAGGGGTCGAACTTGTGTTACAGAGGCTGCGGGCAGCTTCACCATGCTGTGCTTAAACCCCTGCACCACTAGGGAGGTCCTCAGTACTGCAGGTTTTAAGAGTAAGAATGTTATAAAAGATCTGGTGGTTTCTTAGCCAGTATTGTGGATGCTGAGGTAGCATTTGTAACTTAATGAAGGACATTAAGGCTCCTCCAAGCAAAACTCCCAGGCTAGCCAAGAAGAAGAAAATGATTTGAAAACACAATGATCAGGAAACAAGGAAAGATCTTTTCCAGACTGAACACACAGTTTAATCTGTAAGAGGATTTAAGATACCACTAAACTCCATTGTCTCAAAAGGAGACCTTCAAATACCTAATTAATTTTTCATTTGTTTTATAGCTCTAGCAGATGTTGTATCCTTTTTTTTTTTTCAAAAATGAGCACACCACTGAGGTGCCAGAGGAAAAAAAAATCCTTTTGTTAGATTTTAGAATTAATAGACTTGAAATGACAGAGATAATATATGATTTGGGCAATCCAGAAAGGCCTGGGCATCCCACCTCATAAGATGAATTTTAATAGCTATTTAAATCTATATTTTAGGTGGAGAAAAGGGGGTTAATATTATAGTAGTGAATTTCTATTTCCTTTCCCATTTTTTAGATAAATGACTGATCTCAGGGTAATATTTTACTGACCATCCGTTTATATTTGACCTCCACTAATTTTCAAAAGAAGAAATTGATGAATTGCCTTTGATATTAAAAAAGCTGGAGAAAAAGACACAGGAGAAAAAAGATGAAATATAACTAAGACGTGGCTTTGACATCGACCTCCAAGTTCCTCTGATGATCTGTGAGTACCATGGCCTGAGGTCACGAGCTTAGTGATTTGTCATATAAAATAGTAGCTGCATTATTTTTCTTGGAAAGCTAAGTTGGTGATTGGCCATCCTCTTGCATGTTTTACTCAAAAAGAAGAGGAATAAGTGTGAAATGGTCACAAATTTTCCTTGTCCCAAATTCCCTGCGTAGAGAACTTATCCAACTCACAGTCTTAGAGAGGAGAGTTTTATACAACAGGATCTGTGTGCTATTGACCCCCACTGACATCCACCCAGATCACCCAGGGAAAATTGAAGCAGAGGGGTGGACTTTTAAACCAAAGGATCTGAATCAGGCAGACAATTTGGCTCAGAAGCAACCAAATAAACTAGCTGTGGCCTTTGGACCAACAGGCCCACATCATTTAGGACATGGAGAAATGAAACTAGCTGGGGAAGTCTGATCAAGACTTAAGTGAAGGGATAAGCACTGTTACCTTCATGGCCAATGTCTTGCCAATTGCATTGGCCCAGTCCCTCCCAGGTCTCACTGTCCTCTGCCCTGTAAAAGCACAGCATCCTTTCACCAAACCTCCATTTTCCCCATCAACTCTTGTGAATTGGTTACTTTTCCTTCTGTTTTCTGATTCTTGGATAAGACAGAGGTCAAACAAAATCAATATTGTTTTATTTTGCCTTTTCAGGAAGCATGTTTATCCATCAAGTGAAAAATATGAGACAGTTAATTAGACTCTTAGATCTTTGAAATCATATGATGCAATTGCAAAGAAAAAGAAAAAAAAGGGATGTCAAGAAAATAATTTGTCACATGTCAGCTAGACAGGGAGTCTGTTAGATACTTAATTGATATAATTTAATCTTCACTATTATAGAGCAAATAAGAATATAATCCCTGAGTTTTTTCTTTTTTTTTTTTCAAAGATTTTTTTTTTTTTTAATAGAGGCATGTTTTTCTTTATTTATTTGTTTGCTTGTTTGTTTGTTTTGTTTATACAAGCACTGGGTACAGTCAGAAGCGCGGGAGGGTGAGAGAATTCACCAGAGCCAGAGCAGGGAGCAGAGCAGGCAGAAGGACCGAAGTACACTGCTGAGGGGAGCAGCGGGCGGCAGGAAGGTCTGCGCACCATGTGGGACCCTCCTCCGGTGGCCGGGGAGCAGCCGGGGATTGAACCGGCGCCGCAGAGGCCGCGGGCAGCTTCGCAATCCAGCGCTCTACCGCTGCGCCACCGGGGAGGCCCCCTGAGTTTTTTCAAAAGAGAAAACTGAGAGTTTGAGATGGTAGGTGACTCTGACTGTTTTTGAATCTAGAATAATTGTCTGACTAGAGACCCATGTTCTTTTCTCTAAAGCATCTTCCAGCATTTGTAAGAGATGCTTTTTGTTAGCATCTGAGATGATATACCCGAGAGTCAAGGTCACGTCATGATCCTGTGAAGCAACACAATCTTGTTGGTTTTATTTCATTCATCTACAAAGAATCATCTATATGATTGTAAATGCCACTTGAGTTTTCCATTATTGTCCATAAATGTCTAAGTAAGTCCTACTAAGAATTAGAGGACAGTAGCCCCGAACCTGATCTTCTAGTGCTGATATTTTTTTCCTATTTAAAAAAAACAAAAACAAAAACAAAAAACATGTACCTAAATGAGACTGATTCCTGATGTCTACAGTTATTTTCAAGCACTGATGTCTAAGTGGCTTCTAGAAACCAATTCTTATGTCAGCAATAAATATAACCCCAAATTACTCTGGGAATCATCCCCAAATTTGCTATTTTGTTTGACTTCATTCAAGCATTTACTGATAATTAATTCAGGAGAAGAAACATTTATAAATTTTTCTTTTGTAAAAAACCCATATTATCAAACTTTGCAAATTGAGACCAGATAAAACATAAACCCATTTAACAGGGATTTATTTTATTGCTGTTTTTTTGTTTGTATGTTTGTTTGTTTACTACAGGTTCAATGCTGTTCCATCTAATAGCTACCCATACTGACTATGAATTGTAAAAAACTTCCCCTAACAGCCATCCGCTAGCCTGGTGGGTTAGAACTTAAAGTGCTCTCTTGAGAAGAGAACAAACACTAAGTTTTTATGAACTCAGAAGTTGCCTGGGTAGGATTCTCTACTAGAACACTTGAATGGCTGATCAAGACTATAAAAATATAAGGTAAGTAAGTAACAGTCACTTTGTGACCTAATGAAGGTAACTCTCCAAAGACCCTTATTAGCAGAACTGATCTCAGGGGAGGACTCTGGTTATTTGCGTGAAGTTCAGTTAGCCTCTTGGGAGACATGAGATGATTTTTCTGGCCTTCTTCCTTTTGAGATTCAGTATTAAAAATTTTCTTATGAAATGGGATGCCAGTTTCTGAAGTTTTCTATTAAGGAAATGCCCCCCCCCAAAAAAAAAAATGCTGATATTTTGCTCAGAGAATGATGTCTGAACTTGTGATAGGAAGTGAAGTTGTTTGGTTTTGGAATGTTTGGGTGTGGGGACACTGAGAATGGAAGCACAAACAGGTATATGAGAACAATGAGGAAATGTGATACCTGGTAGGTATACCCCAATATTACCTCAGTTAAAATAAATAATTAAAAAAAATTTTAGTATTTGTAAAGATTTATTTATTTATCATACAAGAACTGGGATATAGGCCAGAGGTGTAGGGAGTGAAAAAATTCACCAGCGACAGAGTGGGGAACAGAACAGGCAGACTGACGAAATACACTGCTGAGGGGAGCAGTGGGTGAGACTGGAGAGGTCTGCTGCGCCATGTGGGTAGCTCCCTGGCAGGCCAGGGATTGAGCTCCTGTTATGGAGGCTGTGGAGAGCTTCACAGTGCTGTGCTTAACCCCTTGCACCACCAAGGAGGCCCAATAAATAAAATTTTAAAAGAAAGGAAACATGTATTTGCAGTTATAGCTCATCAGAAAACAGGTGGCCCATGTGGCCAAGAGTAAAATTCCCTTCAGTCTGCCACTTTGGAATGTGGCACTTTCAAACAGGATTGACCACATTAGTGTGAATTAAAAGATACATCAACATGATACAAACATTGGTCATCTTTACAACCTATTCAAAAGTCACAATCTGCTCATTCTTCCCACCCCCTAGCAGACTGTTATCTTCATACCAAATGTGGCTACTTCTCAACTATAAAACTGGAGGGGCTACAGCAGCAAAAATAAAAACCACAATAGTGAGTTTATCAGACTCACGTGTGTTAGCACATATGCTGGAAACTAGCGATAGACCTGAGTTAGCCTTTGAGTCCTTTAAAAATGTGGCCAATGAGGGCCTCCCTGGTAGCGCAGGCAGTTGAGCGCAGCGCTGTGAAGCTGTCCGCAGCCTCTGCAGTGCCAGTTTGATCCCCGCCCGCCTCAGAGCAACCCACATGGCAAGCAGACCTCTCCTGGCTTGCCCGCTGCTCCCCTCAGCAGTGTATTTCATCAGTCTGCCTGTTCTGTTCCCCGCTCTGTCTCTGGTGAATCCTCTCACCCTCCCATGCCTCTGGCCTGTACCCCAGTTCTTGTATAAATAAAAAACTAAATCTTTAAAAAAAAATGTGGCCGATGAAATACTCTCAGGGTTATGGTACAAGATCACAACCTGGAGATTCTGAATTATTAAATAGGTTAGATAATTAAGCTTTAGCCTCTAATTAAACATATGAAATGATTGTGACTTATTTACAATTCTTGTTGGTGAAGAAGAAATTCAAATAATATCTAAAGGATCCAAATTGTTATGAACTTACTTCTAGCTACATTTATACTTATATAAAGAATAGTTTCTTGTTTCATTAATGTTACTCTTGAGTGATTTGCTTTGTAATTCTTCATTTCTAAGTAAAAGTTGTGATTTTTTTAAATCACTTTACACATTTGAACATATCAACTTCTGTTTGTTTGTTGATATTTTCATTTATTCTTCCACCGTCCTTTCTCAGTTGTTCATATAGGTTATTTTCAGATTTACCACTAGGTTCCTTCTCAGTAAGTGATTAATTTAATAAAGTGAATTTATGTAATATTGGGTTAATATGTTTGACTATGAGTGATCATGTATGTTAAAGAGAATGTGTGTATTAGTCATTTAGAAGGTACTAGAACATCTAAATTTACAAGGGAAAAATTCTACTGAAACTAACTTGTTCAAATCATTAAAAGTGAACAAAAATAGAGAACACTGGGATAAATGAAGTGTGAATAAATAGAAAGTAAGCTTTAGCATGCATACAAATATGATGGACTCTTAAAAAGAAAGATTAAGTGCTTTGAAAAATAAACAGGGGATAATATCGGCAAGATGGCAGACAAGGAGTTTCCAGTTTTTATCCCCCTTCAGCAACAACACAAGCTATGCTAAGTAACTACAAATCAATGAAATTAAATCTAGGAAAACTCTACTCTAAAACAAGAATCAGTAGAAACCCTTTGGAGCATCAAGGGAAGAAATAGGAAATAATGGCAATTGCCAATAAATGGGTATTGGGTCAACAGGAGATTTGATTGAAAGGTAAAAAGTTTTATTTAGGCAAGATAAATAAATTCTGGAGACCTAATGGTGATTAGTTGATAATACTGTCCTCTATACTTGGAAAAAATCTCTGAGAACAGAAACACAGGAAATAACCTCAGTGCCAGTTATTGGACTTAGATTTCCAAGATATATATATATATATATATATATATGATATGGAAATAGCAAGATGTTGCACAGTATATAGTATATGATTAATTTTGAGTAAAATAAAAATTGATTTCCCCAGGTTTTTTTTTTTTTTTTTGTGTGTGTGTGTTTGTATGCTTTATAGGAACATGAAGAAAATTATAAAAGTTAATCCATCATAACTTTTAGCATAGATAGGGAGATAGATGGATAACTACATACACCCTATAAATCCTGAGAATTAGCTTTTTACTGATATTCACATTTTGTCAATGAATACCATCCATGAGAAATGGGACAATTTTCAGAACTTGCAATTCAGTTTTCTGTACCAAAGATCAGCTTCTCCATTTGATCAAAATAAATCATCTTCAGGGGCCTCCCTGGTGGTGCAAGGGGTTAAGATGTAGCGCTATGAAGCTGTCTGCAGCCACTGCAGCATGAGTTCGATCCCTGGCCAGAGAGGTGACCCACATGACACAGCAGAGCTCTACTGACTCTCCCGCTGCTCCCCTCAGCAGTGTATTTCAGTCAATCTGCCTGTTCTGTTCCCCACTCCATCTCTGGAGAATCATCTCACCCCCCCATACCTCTGGCCTGCACCCCAGCTCTTGTATACATAAATAAATAAATATTTAAAAGAAAAAAAATACAAAATAAACCATCTTCAAAGTTTGCTTTAGTAAAAATTGATGTGGAAGCGGTTTTATAGAAGTGTTTGGAAAGAAATTCATCAAGCTTGCTGAAAGACTGCAGAAATAGGTTTTTAAAGGCTTCTAAGATGCATAGAAAGAAGTCTAGAACAAATATGAAGAGGAAGAACACATAGGAAGAGGGAGAACTCATATGAAGAGGCAGAACACACATGAAGAGGGAGAATATGTATGAAAAGGGAAATAGATGCAACCTGTAGACCCACAAGGTCCCACTGGGGCCACAGTCACCTCCAAGGATGTAGCGAGAGGACCAGTGGTGCAGGGAGTGCAGGTCTCCTTTTCGTTATAATTTCCTCAGAGACATGAAGTATTTGCATTTAAATATATAATAAAAAATATTTTCTAGGCCAAAAATACATATTTATTATTTAAGAATATTTCTATTCCTTGGTTCACAAAGGAAATCAACAATTGAAGCCACTCTGAAGTGTGAGAGCTGAATTGGGGTATAAGGAAGAACCATGGAATTTGTGAGGTGCCTCTTTCAACAGGTTCAACACTGTATTCTTGTTTTGCATAAATAAGACAAAACTGGACAAAACAAATAGATTGTATCTGTAGTGGGAGAAGAGAAAGGGAGATGGTCTACCCCAGCACATCAAAGTAGTGTTTCCTCTAAAGAACATTTAAAACTTTCCATTCTCCACATCAACCAAGGAGTGATGTTCAACCTGCTTAAAATAAAGAGCCTCAAGGAATTAAAAAAGACATTGCCACCTCCACGTTGCTTTCTTTGTCTAAGGAGGATTGCATTGGATAAAATGCTTTTAGTTGCAAACACTTTAAAAAACTTAAGCAGTTTTTTAAAAAGAGAAATAATTGACAGAGTATCAGAAAATAGAAGAAGCATTTAAAGCTTCAAAAAAGAGGCCTCCCTGGTGGCGCAGCAGGTTGAGTGCCACACTGTGAAGCTGTCTTCAGCCTCTGAAGCACAGGTTTGATTCCTGGCGGGCCAGGGAGAAACCCACATGGCATGGCAGACCTCTCCTGCCTCACCCGCTGCTCCCCTCAGCAGTGTCTTCAGTCTGTCTGCCTGTTCTGCTCCCTGCTCTGTCTCTGGTGAATTCTCTCACCCTCCTGCACCTCTGACTATACCCCAGTTCTTGTACAAACAAATAAATCTTAAAAAAAGATAAAGCTTCAAAAAAGGTTTATCTGGTTACTTAATGATACCACCAAGTACCTGTCTTCCTTTTACCCCTCTTTCTACAAGCATGTTTTCCTAAGACTAAGGGGGTTGTGTAGCTGCCAGTGACAACCAAGGCAATTGCTATCCCTTTCATGTCCAACAGGGAGAAAAGTTTTCTTCTCCCAATCATCAGACAGAAAATCTTGATCTATACTCATATCAAATAAGCTTGGCTTATGTTTCCACCTCTGATAGGCAAATAATAGGTTTTAGTTGCCAAGTTTTCAAATGCCTCTACATCCTATATTGACTTCAGTAATAATCTTTATATTTGTATATTATACATTTATAATCTATAATGGTTTTGCTTCTATTTTGTCTAGAAAATATTTAGTTTCAGTAGATACTCACTAAACTTCCAAATGAATGAATGAACAAATGACTGAATGAATGGATGCCAGAAAAAAGGAGGGTATGCCATAACTAATGACAGATGAGCAAGAAAGGAAGGCTTTTGGCTTTCAAAATGACACTACTTCCTTGGCTCTTCTCAAATAAGCACATTATCAGGAATTGACCTTGGCAATGCCACAAACATAGAGTTTCTGAAAGATCATAGAGATACAAACAGATAAATAAGTCAGCCACCATGTAAGAAATAAGGCCACAATATAACTCCCATTTATCAATCATTGTTGCTCCTCTTTAAGCTCCTACTTTGTCTTAAAGGAAAAGATGATCTTTGTTCTAAATTATTTCAATTTTTTTATCAACACTATTAATGAATAGAATTTTTCTATAAAGTAATTGTCAATGCCTATTGGCCAAAGCATCGGAATTATATTTATTTAGTGCAGTCTGTTCATTCTCCTTGTAGGTGGGAAAGCATCCCCCTCATTCAGAGGGCATTTGCAACATGTGGAGACACTTCTGTTTGTCAGAACTTGGGAGAAGATGCTGTTGGCACCTAGTAGGCAGAAATTTGGTATCCTTATCAATTTTCTACAATGCCTGGGACAGACCCACCCTCCAACTAAAAAAATTCTGGCCCAAAATATCAATAGTACAAAGTTATGAAGTCCTGATTTAGATGCATTAATATCCTTTGCCTCAGAGTTTAATATATTTTGATTAATTTATGAGCAAGATGACAAGGTGGAATAGAAAAGACAAAAGCATGGTTTCCAGCAGACTGGGAAGAGAAAGCATGGCGGAATGAATAAGCTGTACATGGAAGTGAGGAATTTTTTTAATAGATTATTATCAGCGTTGTGAAATACCTTTCAATGAAAACTTTCTCTACAATTGATCTTTATTGTAGTTCCATACAAACTGTTATTGTTATGGTTGAGCTGCATAGCCCCAACATTCATGTGTTTAAGTCCTTAACAGAAAGTACCTCAGAATTTGACTTTATTTGGAGATAGGGCCTTTAGAAATATAATCAAGTTAATGGGGCATCGCTGGTGGTACGAGGGTTTAAGAAGAAACCTATGAATCTATCTGCAGCCACTGCAGCATGAGCTTGATCCCCGACCAGGGAGCTACCCACATGGCGAGCAGACCTCTCCTGTCTCACCCACTGCTCCCCTCAGCAGTGTATTTTGTCAGTCTGCCTATTCTGTTCCCCGCTCTGTCTCTGGTGAATCCTCTCACCCTCCCACACATCTGGGCTGTACCCAGGTTCTTGTATGCATGACTTTGAATGTCAGGATTCTTTTGTTAAGATAAGAATATCCTTCAATGAGGAACATGTGTCATTGTGGGTCATTGATCTCTGTATTGGATTGTGTTGAATGTGGTCACAGATTGGAAGGGAATAAATACAATACGTTGATGCTAGAAAAAAGAGGGGTTCCTGGGATATGTTAAAGGAAGAGAGAGGAAAAAGGCAGAGGAAAAAGGAAGCCAGCAAAAGCAAGTTAAGGGCCTCCCCGGTGGCACAGCAGTTGAGCGCTGGGTTGCGATGCTGCCCGCAGCCTCTGCAGCGCCGGTTCGATTCCTGGCTGTTCCCCGGCCACTGGAGGAGGGTCCAGCATGGCGCAGACCTCTCCTGCCGCCCGCTGCTCCCCTCAGCAGTGTACTTCAGTCCTTCTGCCTGCTCTGCTCCCCGCTCTGGCTCTGGTGGATTCTCTCACCCTCCCGCGCTTCTGACTGTACCCAGTGCTTGTATAAATAAATTAATTAAAAAATTTAAAAAAAAATTAAAAACAGTCTTTAAAAAAAAAAGCAAGTTAAGAGGGACATCTGGAATGGGAGGAGGGACAATAGCAAAGAAAAATGTGGGTTATTTCAGATGTGTCTCCCACTGAGGACAATGAGTGAGAAAGGAAGAAGATGAACTTTGCCATCCAATTCATGTTTAAATCCCTGTTCTGCCACATATTAAATATAAAAAAAAATACTTCAAGTTTCTTAACCTTTAATTTTCAACAGTTCAATCGAAATAATGGTTTTTGGTTCAGGGTCAGTTTCTCCATTAAGCACAGTATTTTAAGGGCCACAGACAAACATGTTTTGATTTCTTTTAAAATAAGAAAAAAAAAATATCCTGAACTTTAAGGTCAAAAATGCTTTAATGTACATTAGTTTTTCTTTTTATACAAATACAATCATAAAACATGATTTTAATTTTTTTTTTTTTTTATGAGCAAAGGACCTCGTGGAAGTTAAAATAAAATGCTGATTTGATGGGTGGAGCTGAGAAACAGGGTTAAATAAGATGCTGGGCCTAATAACTGGTACCCACAGAGGCTAATCTCAGTTCACCTTCCCAATTTCTCTACGCTTTGTATGTATTTCTACCGACCCTCATGATCAGTTTTGGATTTATGATGTGCCAGACATTACCCTAAGTTTCACATGCATGCATTCATTATATTCTCAAGATATCTCTATGAGAGTGTATTACTATGAGAGATTAGAAAACTCATAGGATGTGACCTTCCTGGTGGTACAAGGGATTAACACACAGTTTATGAAGCAATCCACAGCCCCTGAAGCATGCGTTCAATCCCCGGCCAGGGAGATACACACACGGCGCCACAGACCTCTCCTGTCTTGCCTGCTGCTCCCCTTAGCAGTGCATTTCAGTAGATCCACCTGTTCTGCTCCCAACTCTGTCTCTGGTGAATCCTTTCATTCCCCCACACCTCTGGCCCCACCCCATACCCCAGTTCTTGTATGTATAAATAAATAATTCTTTAAAAAATAAAGAAAAAATAAAGAAAACATAAAGAAAACTGATAGGTGAAGGAATTAATAAACTTTCCAAGGTGCATGCCATTACTAAGGAATTTGAAATCAAGCATCCTTAATAGTTAGGCAGTTCCCATGAAATCTTCTGTTTAACCTGCTCCCACAGCCACACTGGCATTTCCCCACTGAGAGTAGGTCCTTGTTGAGATTCAACTTTCAATCTCAGATATAAATGCACCTGGTAGATACAAATTACTTCTGCTTAAATGACTCACTCAGACCTTGTAAAAATATTATGGCAAGGCCACAGAATGCCATTGTGAAGCTCACATGTCCTGTGGACATTTTCACACTGTAAACACACAATCGAGCCACCATCTGCATCGCATCACTCTTCTGCTCTGGTTGTCGATAACATCACCAGCCTCACTCCATCACTGTATGCATTAGCGACACCAAGTTGAACACAAAGGTTGTTGCACATCTGGATTGTTCTATCACAGGATCAACCATGAGGCCAAACAACAGTATCACAAATCAGACATTATGTGAAATGATTTCTGTGCCAAAGAATTCCATTTTTTCCAGATGTGTCATCAAGGCACCTTGAGAACTGAATTTAAATTAAATTATGAGTTTAAAAATGTGACTCCCTAAATTAAGATCTCTTCATCCTGAGCCCAAATTCCAAAGCAACAAAGTGCATTAATATCGGATGGCTTGTTTTCTTATGGAATAAACAAAGCTTTGAGTTAGGTTTGGCTTAGATTTAAACATGACCAAGGTTGGTGGTAAGGACCGCAGGTTATTATCTAATAGCTAAGAGTTACTGTGAGTTTATTATATGCCAGACTCTGTACAACGAAATTTGGATAAAATGTATTCACATAATTTTCACAGAAAGCTGAAAAAATACATAATGAACTTCTTTTTATGGGGGGAGCTGAAACACAAACAAGATAAGTAATTATCCCAAGTTCAGGCACTTCTAAGCTGGCAGTATCTGGATCTAACTCAAATGTTCAGAATCCAAATTCCTTACTTTTTAACACTAAAGACCAAATGTCTTATAGAGTAACCATGAACTTCAATGTTTTCTTCTTTCCCATTCTCTTCTACTTCTTCACAGAAAAATAAATTAAAATTTATAACAATTTCTTGAATATGATTATTGAGAGAAATAAATGTTTTATTTTGAAGCAAAGGGGATAATTGACACAAAATTTAGAAGGGAGAGGCTGGGGGGCTATTTTGGATTAGCCCGGGTCTCTTTAGGAAAGTCAATGACTGTTATTAATTTTTTTTTTTAAGGGAAATTTTTTTTTTTAAGTTTTTTTTTTTTTTTTAAGATTTATTTATTTATTTATACAAGCACTGGGTACAGTCAGAAGCGCGGGAGGGTGAGAGAATTCACCAGAGCCAGAGCAGGGAGCAGAGCAGGCAGAAAAACCGAAGTACACTGCTGAGGGGAGCAGCGGGCGGCAGGAGAGGTCTGCGCGCGATGTGAGACCCTCCTCCGGTGGCCGGGGAGCAGCCGGGGATCGAACCAGCGCTGCAGAGGCTGAGGGCAGCTTCGCAGCCCAGCACTCAACCACTGCGCCACTGGGGAGGCCCAATGACTGTTATTAATTAATGACTAATTATTTGGGGGACAGAAATTGTTTGGAAGCTTCAGGTAAGGTTGTTAACCTAGAACTGAGGAACTGAGAAGCCTAGGAGCATCTAAGCTATTTACTGGTCCACTTCTCTTTCAACTATGACTGTAAATGTTTATTTATTTATAAATATGTTTATTTATTCCAAATAGAGATAAGAATAGCATAACCTTATCAAGGGATAATCACACCAAATCCAAATACTTATTCAGTTTTGTATTCCTTTTTTTTTTTTAAAGATTTATTTATTTATTTTTATACAAGAGCCAGGGTGCAGGCCAGATGCTCGGGAGGGTGAGAGGATTCACCAGAGACAGAGCAGGGAGCAGAACAGGCAGACAGACCAAAGACACTGCTGAGGGGAGCAGTGGGCAAGACAGGAGAGGTCTGTCTCACCATGTGGACATCTCCCTGCTGGCCGGAGGCGAACCCATGCTGCAGAGGTTGAGGACAGCTTCACAGTGCGGTGCTCAGGCCCTCAGTTTTGTATTCCTTCTATGGAGAAAATGAACAAAAGTCCAGCATTATCTGGAGGTAGTATGAAGTTATCATTTGTAAATTAAAACTGGATTTGGGGTGGGTGCGTATCATAGCAATGGGATTGTTAAGGAGGGTAACTCATCTTCACGTGAACTAGACTTATCTATATTTTTTAATTTATTTGAAAACTTGTTTGAGCTTGTATCTGTAGCACACCTAGGTTAGAGTCCCTTCCTCTTGGTCTCCCAAACTGACCTTCCAGAGGGCTAGCTAAATATAAAACATAATGCCATACACAGACCACGAATTCTAATAAAACACAGGAGCTGAATCGGAAGGATTGGAGCAATCTATGCATCTCCCCCACAGCCGACACTCATAATGACAAAGACAAATTTTATGTTCTGAATCCAAAAGTGAGAAAATGAAGCATTCAGAAATGTAAATGCCCATTATTATATACTTTCTACTTTTTCAGGAAATGACTCTTTTTCTCCAAATGAAATGGAAAGCATGATGAATTCCTTTAGTTTGAATCACATTGCATTTGTGAGATTGAACTTGTCAATTTGAATTTCTGAAATTTCTGAAATTTCTGAACGTTCACAGTTGGGTTCCTGTGCCAGCATTTTGATGAACTTTTTAAGGAAAACCTATCCTTCACATTTATTTTGCTTTACAATTGCCATGCTGCCTTTGTTTATTGCCTAACATACATAATGAAGATTAAAAATGGGAAAAGCCCCAGTTGTGTGCTCTGATTAGGAAGTTCATACTGTATTGCACACATTGAACTGAGAAGAGAGAAAGGTGAACCAAAAGTTAGCTATTCATTTCTGCATATTCTGAAATCAGGAGGAAGTCCAGATCCATCTGACCTAAAAGATGGTCTTTTAATAAAGAATTAAGATTAAAAGTCCAATCTGAACACAAGCAAATCTCTGTATGCTACTCAATTTTTTCCCACCTAAATGAAAAATATGTGCTTTTGATTTCATTCAAAACATTTCTCTTTGATTATCAAGTCAAACATTTGGCAAAATCATTCAGAATGCTATTTTCCTTTTGTTGAATTTTTTTTTCTGTTTTTCAAAACTATTATTAACTTTTATGAAGGAAATCACACATTCACATTGATTAAGAGTAGCCACATTTTCCAATTATGTGTAAAATGAGTTCAGGAGCAGTGACCCAGAAAATGGACAGGATATTCTGTTCCAGACTAGCATGAAGAGTATTTTGGTGTTTTGAAAAAGAAAAGGAAAAGACACAGGATCTAATGATGACAGTTCTTTGCTGTTAATTAATCAAATCTTCTCAAAATAGAGTTTAGCAGGTGGAAATAATTACCAGTTAATTGTTTTCTGTTTATTACTCTTTGGAGATATAAATCCACTACTGAACTCAGTTTATAGTGTTTACTAAAAAGCTAATAATAAATAAATCAGAAGTGCTGATGTTGGTATGGTAACAATATTGTGTTTGTTTTCTGAGACAATACAAATAGTACATAATAACAAGGGCCCCTTTGAATTGAAATATCTGTTGATCAGTGCATGAATTTACCTTTACTAAACAAATGTCTTTTCTTTGTTTTAATATGATTATTTGGCATGAAACCAACAAAGGCTTTTTCAGCAGGAAAAAAATGTCAATATGAATCATGACACAAAGACAATGTCTCTGAAAGTTTCTAATTGATGAGAAATACGCACCTTAGAAATATGACTTCAATTACTATGCTAAATCCTACTATTTAGAACAAAAATACTCATAGCATATTCCTATGTTGATTAGACACTTGAGAATTTTAGACAGCATATCCAAATTCCAAATCTGGAATTTACTCTTTTTGATATTGGGTTCTCTTTTAGAAAATGAAGATGAAAATGCTAATTCTATAAGTCCATAAAGCATTAATTCATCTACGTATCTAAGGTAAAACTTGGAATTTAGTAAATACTCAACTAAAACTTTTCTTTGTATTACCCTTATTTACTAAAAAGCATAATAGCTTCAGGTGATAATCTTAGCGTTTCAAAATTTGCCCATTAGATAGAAAAGCCAAAGAAAGGGTCAAAGGCAAATTTTAAAATCAACTTTTAAAAACTGAATTTTGATCTTAGGCTTTCAATGGGGGAGAGAGAGAGAAAATAGGGGCGAGCCAGTTGAGTAAGGGGAGGACTAGGGCTGCTTTGGGGAGGGAGAGGGCTTATGCTAACTACAACTGGTGCAAGGGGCAGGGAATTCTATGTGGTCAAAACATTAGCAGAGACATAAAATAATGGTACTATAATAACAATAAAATTAAATTAATTAAAAATTACTTATTAGCTAAATTCTTTTGTTCTGAATAATTTAAAATACTCAGAAATTAGTATTAAAATAGTAGTTCTTAAAATTAATATTTTCCTAGGGAGTGAATTCTACCTTCAATTCAGATATACAGAAATATGCATTATCTATATAATTATACATATATTCACATATGCCTTTCCTAAGAAATAGTGAGAAAATTATTTTTTATGTTATGTATAACCCTCACCTAGCTCCTCCTCAAATCAATATATCATGTATCACTCCCAATATTTAATGGGATTGATTAATTTCATCAGAACAAGTTTACATAACAACTATGTCAGCTAAGCCTCCTAACACAATACAAGCACACAGAAAAATATGAAGCACATCACTGGGTTGAACTACAAAGAATATGAAAAAAAAATTTTGTTGATTCCCCTTGCTATCATCTATAATTGACATAATGTAAATTACTCTTTCTTTGAGGCTTTTCCATTTCTCTAGAGGAAAATCCTTACTCATCTGAATGTAGTTATCTGAGTGAAGACTTTGTGAGCACAGATCACATTTAGGATACTGATTTATTCAGTTCCCCCTTTGTTCTACCTGACTGATCTCTCTACTCCCTGGTGTCAGGTGTCCTTAAGAACCTATCTTGTTAGGTTTTATTTATCCACACCAACACATCTAGTGTTCTGCAAGGCAGACATGAAGTGCCTGTTTAACTGCAGGAACTTTTCTGCAATGGGGAGAGGTGAATGATGGATCATTACATAACTACACTCATTCTCATGTTTTCAAGTCTATGAATATCTTTCTACATCTGCTTGACTAGTTCTCCCAAGTCCATTACTTTTCTATGATTCTGAGAATTGACATGCTTCTGCACATGCTAATTTCAATTTCCTCTTCTCTATTAAGTCAAATAGCATTATTCCAACATCTGATTTCCATCATCAGAAAACTATCGATAGTGCTCATTTAATATTATTGTATGCTCTATTCTCCCATGTCTTGTATATTTATGCATTTAAATTTTTCTTCATTTTTCATTTGGAGAGTTTCTCTGAGTAACCAAGAAAATCAACTATACTTCACATATGATATTTTGTTCCTGTTTTAAATTACTGTTACCTGTGAAATTAAGAAGAAGCAATAGAAATTCTAACCACATCTCCTATAATGTCCTGGCACAGGAAAGAGCAGATCAG
Organism: Talpa occidentalis; assembly: GCF_014898055.3. NCBI lineage: Eukaryota > Metazoa > Chordata > Mammalia > Eulipotyphla > Talpidae > Talpa > Talpa occidentalis. The sequence continues at coordinate 87,660,742 of NW_023601104.1, read as the reverse complement.
TGTGTTGATTGGGGTTTCAGGACAAATGATCCTAATCAGAATAGCTACCTTTCAGACCTCCAGTAGCACTATTTGAAAGTGACATCCACAGGGCAGAACCACTGTTAATTAAACTCTTCACCAAAATCAAATTACAATTATGAGTTTCAGAGTATCTGGATGAAATGTAAGAGGGTACGTACATACAAATATATTATATATGATATTTCTTATAGCTAAACTTCAATTTATATCATGAACCTTTTTCCATAAAATTAGGTGAGTGGACATCAGTGATGGAGTGTATGGACAGTGGGTGGTTAGGACTGGAGAGCATGTGGAATTGAGGAAAAGTTAGTAATAAAGAGTGGGGGACCTGGATGAGATGGTATGGAGGTCAATGTAGAAAATGTTGAAAATCATGGTAGACCCTTGCAAACAATGTAGGTGTGATTGATCATATCTCCTACATAAGAATAGAAATCATTTGGAGGGTAATAATGATCACTTGAAAGAGTATCCTGATTAAGCAAGGTGTGGACCAGTGTGGTTGAGTAGTTAGGTGATTTATGTTGAAGTGTCTGTCATCGTTTAGGTTTCTGAGCTCAAACATAGCAGCTTTGCAATTAGGGGAGCACACCAACAGGTGTTATATCAGTTACTTCATTTGTAAAATCAATGTGGTCATGGAATTTAAAGGGTGAGATTATTATTGGGTTTAAATGATATGAGAAGATTTTAGCTTGGGAGGACATATATAATCTCAGTAAACCCTGCATGTTTGTTACTGAAGTGAGTGGTGCCCTGGCCCATAAATTCTGCAACAAATGTCCCCCACTCAAGCCTTCCCACCTCTTGTTTAATTAAACTTCACATGATGAATTTTTGCACAAAGCAGTAAATTATGTAACCTTGTGATGTCTCACATTTTGCTGAGAGTCCTATTATCCCAAACAATTGCAATGGAAACAGACATTTTTAAGTACTTTTGATTTACTTCATCTCTTTACATTGTACTAATGCCTAAATGCAAATTCACATATTACTTTTACTTACACTGCCTTTGTAAAGAGAGAAAATCTATAGATAAAATAATAAATGACACTTATACTCCCTCTTCCACTAAGTTTTCTCTCTTTTAAAGTTTCTTTTTTCTTAACTGCTTTCTACTTTATGGATTATAACATAGATTGCTTAATACTGACTTAAAAGTGTGGAATTCAGTGATTTTAGATCAGGAAGTTGACAAGCAATTAGATCAGTCCCATTTCAGAACAATTTATTTTGCTCTAAAACAACCATTAGCATTCACTTCTTGTTTCCATCCCAGGCCCTGGACAACCAACAATCTATTTTCTATATGTACATTTGCCAATTATGAACATTTTATTTAAGAAGATTCATACAGTAAGTGTCTTTTATGACATAATTCTTTCAGTTATGCTTTATTTTGGACATTGATCCATGTATGAGAATGTGTGAGAGTTCTTCATTTTTCTTTACTATGTAGTATTCCATTGCATGGATATGCATCATGCTTAAATAAATTTATTTATTTATTTATACAAAAACTGGGATACAGGTCAGACTCAAGGGCAGGTAAGAGGATTCACCAGAGACAGAGAGGGGAACAGAAAAGGCAGACTGAGGAAATGCACTGCTGAGGGGAGCAGTGGGCGTGACAGGAGAGTTCTGCTGCACCATGTGGGACCATCTCCTGCTGGCCAGGATCAAACCAGTGCTACAGAGGCTGCAGGCAGATTCACAGCGCAGCGCTCAACTGCCTGTGCCACCAGGGGAGGCCCCCCATGCTTGTCCTTTACTGACTGATAGGTATTTGAGTGTTTCCACATTTATGGAATGCTGCTATGAACAATCACATACAAATCATTATGTGGACCTACATCTTTTTTCTCTTGGGCGGATACTTTTGAATCTCAAGGACACTTTGCATGGTCTCTTTTCTGTGTAATATCTTGTATCCCATTTTAGTGTGATTATTTTGGAGTTTGTCTTTATCTATGCAAATCTTTAAGTATAGGTTTGCACAGGTCCTGTTCTCATCATTTTATTTTAAATGATGTGTTCTTCATTAAGTTTATACATTTACAAAGTATTGTAATGTATAATTGAGTGATTTAAGTATTTTCATCATGAAACTCCCATTCGTATGTTGCCCATTTAATCCATTTTTTTGGGATACTTGTCAGATATTAAATAAATCATGACATTTGGGTGATAGAATATTGATTTTGTGTTTTATAAAGACTTCCTGAAATCATGATTTAAAAAGCACTGTCATCTTTAGATTGTAAATATTCAAATCAGATCTACAAAGAAATGTTTAAAATAGTTTCTTCAGGACTTATTTATAAACATTGAACAGATAAAAGTCTTGCAAAATTTATTAAGATCATCTTTTTATCTTTTGTGACTTTCTATAAGGTCGTTAATATCTTATTTTACATCATTTGTAAAATGTATTCCTTGAAATATTACCTTTATATTTTCATGCCAAAGTAATGAATGTGAAAGGAACTTGAAGGCATTAAAGTAAATGAGGTCAAACAGATAAAGATAATAAACATTGTTTAATATTATTTAAAAATAACTGAATTAAATATATATGCACACATTTATGCACATACACTTCCAAATCTTTAACATTTGCTATATCCTTATTTCATTTCACACTGAAATTCTCCGAAGCAAAAAGAATTAAGAAACATCTAATTAGACCATCTCATGGGTGGTAAATGAAGAATTATATCTTTAAATTGCCATCTTTTATTTGTTATTATTTTTTCTTATTTTAATAATTCAAAAAAACAACTTGTGCCTAAAACAACTTTTGAAAGTGGCAACAGTTTTAAACTCTTGTGTTTATTCCGGCATTTTTTTTTTTTATATAAAGGGAAAAAGTTATATTTAATGGCAATTGTGTGCAAATTTGGTGGTGGTATAGTTGGCAGAAACATACATGATATAAAAATAGAGCGTACCTGGTTGGGGCATTAGAAAAGTTGTAATTTCATCTTTTGGTTCCCACTTGCAATTTATGACTGCAACAATTTCAATGGAAATCTCAGCTTGAGGCCTGCGTGGTGCACTTTATTCTCTATTCTTAAAATTTGAGCTTGGAAGAGAGAGCTAAATTCATGGCAAAGAACCCACAATTGTTAGATTGATGCTGGGGAATAAAATATCTAGGTAGACAATTTAATAAAAGAACCCAATACGATTCCTCCAATGTTCCCTCTTTTTTTTTTCAGCTCCTTAGTTCATATGTTTGCCTCTCTCAAGTTGTGAGTTAGAGAGCGCATTTTGAATTTCAGACATTGTGTATTATATTAGAGAGGAAGCTACTTTGTATACTTGTGGTTTGTTTGTTTGTTTTTTTTGAAATCCTGAAATAAATATTCTAAAACTGGAATTGATTTTATACCTTCCTGTATAATATCTTTATGAGTAAATTTTTTTTAAGATTTATTTACTTATGCAGACAAGAACTGAGTGTAGGCCAGAGGAGAGGAGGGGTGAGAGGATCCATCAAAGACAGAGTGGGGAGTAGAACAGGCAGATCTACTGAAATACACTGTTGAGGGGAGCAGTGGGTGAGTCAGGAGAGGTCTGCTAGAATGGAACTCCACTGCGATGGCTGCTGATAGATTCATAGTGCTGAGACTTAAACCCTTGCACTCAGGGAGGCCCTTATGAGTAAAATTTGAGGAAAAGTTACTCATTAGAAAGAAAGGAGCAGGACCTTCCCTGATGGTGCAGGTGGTTGAGTGCAGCGCTGAGAAGCTGTCCGC
>NW_023601104.1:87620851-87656851 GCF_014898055.3 Talpa occidentalis | reverse complement strand
ACCCTTCTAGGTTCTTAGTTGGGACTCTGTAACCAAAGGCAGATTAATAAGAGAAAAGCAGGGTCTTCCCTGGTGGTGCAGCGGTTGAGTGGTGGGCTTGGAAGCTGCCCGCAGCCTCTGCAGCACCGGTTCGATCCCCGGCCACCGGCAAGGGTCCCACATGGGGCGCAGACCTCTCCTGCCACCCACTGCTCCCCTCAGCAGTGTATTTCATCAGTCTGCCTGTTCTGTTCCCCGCTCTGGTTCTGGTGAATTCTCTCACCTTCCCTCGCTTTCGACTGTACCCCAGTGCTTGTATAAATAAATAAATAAATCTTTAAATAAATGAAACTATACTTTAAAAAAGAGAGAAAAGCATACAAATGTGAACTCATATTCAATGTGAGCTTTACATGATATAGGAGTCTTTACAAGGAAATGAATACCAAAGAAGTGATTAAAACAGAGGTTTTTATGCTAAATTTGATGAATACTAGAGAGTGGTAGAAAATGTGATAGGACAATCCGCTACGGGTGCTGCATGGCCTAAGACGGGTTTTGACATCCCTGGGGTGGCTAGAGAGTCCCCTCGCGCTCTGTCGCGCTGCAGGCTGCCAAGGAGCCCAAGCAGAAGAAATGGAGTTTAGAGCCTGAGAATTTTGAAAAGTTAAAGCCAGTTCATGGGCTAATTTTTCTTTTCAAGTGGCAGTCAGGAGAAGAACCATCAGGTTCTGTGGTTCAGGACTCCAGACTTGACAAAATATTTTTTGCCAAGCAGGTAATTAATAATGCTTGTGCTACTCAAGCCATAGCAAGTGTGTTGTTGAACTGCACCCATCAAGATGTCCATTTAAGAGAGATGTTATCAGAATTTAAAGAATTTTCACAAAGTGTCGACGCAGCTATGAAAGGTTTGGCACTGAGCAATTCAGATGTGATTCGACAAGTGCACAACAGTTTTGCCAGACAACAAATGTTTGAATTTGATGCAAAGACAACAGCTAAAGAGGAAGATGCTTTTCACTTTGTCAGTTATGTTTCTGTTAACGGAAGACTATGAATTAGATGGGTTAAGAGAAGAACCGATTGATTTAGGTGCATGCAATCAAGATGACTGGATCAGCACAGTGAGGCCAGTCATAGAAAAAAGGATACAAAAGTACAGTGAAGGGCCTCCCCGGTGGCACAGCGGTTGAGCGCTGGGTTGCGAATCTGCCCGCAGCCTCTGGAGCACTGGTTCGATCCCCAGCTGCTCCCCGGCCACCAGAGGAGGGTCCCACATGGCTCGCAGACCTCTCCTGCCACCCGCTGCTCCCCTCAGCAGTGTACTTCGGTCCTTCTGCCTGCTCTGCTCCCCGCTCTGGCTCTGGTGAATTCCCTTACCCTCCCATGCTTCTGACTGTACCCAGTGCTTGTATAAATAAATAAAAATAAATCTTTAAAAAAAAAAACAAAAACAAAAAACAAAAGTACAGTGAAGGTGAAATTCGATTTAAGTTAATGGCTATTGTGTCCAACAGAAAAATGATATATGAGCAGAAGATAGCAGAGTTACAAAGACAACTTGCAGAGGAGGAACCCATGGATACAGATCAGGGTAATAATATGTTAAGAGCCATTCAGTCAAGAGTTTGCCAAAAATCAGATGCTTATTGAAGAAGAAGTACAGAAATTAAAAAGATATAAGATTGAAAATATAAGAAGGAAGCATAATTATCTCCCTTTCATTATGGAATTGTTAAAGACTTTAGCAGAAAACCAGCAGTTAATACCGCTAGTAGAAAAGGCAAAAGAAAAACAGAATGCAAAGAAAGCACAGGAAACCAAATGAAGAAAATACTCTGCAAATTTCTACTTCTCCACTTATTTTCATGGAAACCATTAAGTATAAAGAACTTTGAGCAACAACATCCTAATTGACTCTGCACATTTGGCAATAGTACCATTCTGTTTTGTCTTTAATTCATGGATACGTAAACGTTTTCCCAACCTGCATCATGTGCATGTAGTGCATATTAAATAAAAGTGATGTTAAGAGTGAGAAAAAAAATGGGATAGGACAAAGAAGGATGATAAACTGGGGGAAACAGCAATGTGTGCTTAAAATTGCTCCTCTCCCCTCTGCCTTTGGAAACAAGGATGCTCTTTTCCCCCAGATACACAAAGGGCACATCTCACATGACAGGTCTACAGCTCACTCATGGGAGTACTAGGGTCAAGTTCTTCCTGCACCTGTCATTCCTCATATTCCTTATATAAAAATTCAACATGCCAAGACACCATGTTTTGAGCCTGTGTGTCCTGAACCCCATCAACTGCAACAACTCAGGAGTAGGAGGAGGTCTTTGTTCTAATTTCAAGTGTTATGGGTGTGTGTTTATATATATGAACGAGAAAGGCAGAATTCAAGAAACATTACATTTCAGAAATTCATCCACAGAGAAGGAATGTTGGTGTTATTTGAACCCAAAGTCAATTAGTTTAACCCAATGTCTATTCAATTGCCTTGAGATGCTATTTCTGTTCTAAGTCAAACTTCTTAGAAACCATTGTAATCTTACTCTAATTTTCATATCAATTAAATGTTATTTACTTTTGAGTACAGAATAAACCCAAAGAATTTTAGCTAATGAAAGTGACAAATTAGATCCACATTAACTTTTTGAGCCATGGGACAAGTGGATAGCTTCTAGGATCACAACAGGAAAAAGCCTTGGAGGAATAAGGAAGTCTCCAGAGATAAGGGTAACAAATTCCAAAGGGGATTAATCAAATACCCCTGAACTAGGAGATAAGGACATTGCTGGGCAAGGACTCTAAGCACTGTGAAGCAACATGTAATTCTGGGCACAGAGACCAAGACAAAGTGAGTTACCAGGAAGCCCAATTATGCCTTAATATCATTTCAGAAATTCAGATCCCATAAATTACCTGTTCTCATAGGTAATAGAGACAGAGTGACCCGAAGAAACCAATCACAAAGAGACTGACAAAGCTTTAGAATAATTAGGGAAAGAAGGCCTTTATTGCCTGAGGCACAGCTCCACTTCAGCTTCCTGGCCTGGTTCCACCAGCCCGGGAGTCTCACTTTTTTTGTTTCTTTTCTCCTTAATAAACTTGTCCTTAAATCTATTTCTCTAAACAAATTTGCCTCTTTTCACTTACTTGCCTGAGAGTCAGCGAAGTTCCTGCTGTAGCAAATAAGACTCTTGGGCTTGAAAAACTCAGCCTCTTTGGGTGCCACCCCCAACAGGTGTGTATCTTACCCTTTGTTCTCCTTTGGCATGGCCCAATTTTACAGATATTTTAGTAGAATTGTTAGGGGGAAAAGGAAGTCCTAAAGCTAATTCTGTACAGGCTTTGTGGACTCCACCCCCACCCCAGGCCAAAGCCAAAAGACACTGGGAACTCCAAATCCCATCCCCACCAAAGGGAAGGTGGCTGGGACCTGAGGGTGGGGTTAAGCAGCCAGGTTGCTATAAGCCAGAAATGTGGGCTTTGGAGGGGTCCCCCATTTTGGCTCTCCGCCAGCTCGCAGCATCTGCCAGCTCTGAGAGTGCCTTTGGGTTTCCAGGTCGGCGGATCGGGTAGGACGCATTAAAGACTTTATTTCCCTATTTTCTCCCTGAATTGTACATTTCCTTAATTCCCTTTCCCTTGTAAATAAACCTTTTATTAACCTTTTTGTGTGTGTCTATAGTGAAGTATTAATAAGTCCCTTTTAAGCACGCGGGTGAGGACCCACAGCCAGGCAACCCGTTTTATATCGGGGTTGCCCCATAACAGAATGTCTTGTTATTTAACTTCAGACTCTTGGATCTGGACCAACAGAATTTTAATCAATCCAATTAAGAGAATGAGAGACCTATGAGAATAGGGAATTTATGGGATCTGAATTTCTGAAATGATATTAAGGCATCATTGGGCTTCTTGGTTAATGCTGACAACCTACTCTTCTGTCATTCACCTTCTCCCTTCCTCCTTTCAAGTTAATGCATTCTTTTATAAATTAATTTGACCCTGCTGATGCTTCAGCTAAGCAAGTTACAGATATAGTACCTGACAGATGGACTCAGTTAACAGGTTAAAACTGCTATAAATAGGTCGCTAGTACTGTGGTGATAAGATGTCCAGGGAGGGGAAATGTTCCTTGGTCCTATGATAAGGTCTCAGTCTTCAGTGAGCCTGTGCCTCTGACTGTGAACCCCACAAGTGTTTCTCTGCTTTTTTCTCTCCCCTTAGGATAGGATGGCTAGAGTGGGCTGGAGTTGGTTATTTCTGTTCCCTAAGAAAACTGTAAGAAAAGCCATAATCTTTAAATATCCAACAAAAATGTCACAATCCTGAAAATTAGCACTTTTCAAATTTCAGCAAGTAGATAAGATCAAGATAAAGGTTGCAGAGACCTTACTTTGTATGGATGAAAAGATTGAAATCATACAACTAGTTTTAGTCTTTGAGTCACATCAGATGCATTTATTTCCTCTTCGTATACATTCTGATGTCATTTCAAGACATTTTCATTGACAAGTGCATAATATGACTTCAGTAGTCCAAACAAACTTATGAATATAGTATGTCACCCTTCAGATAACAAGAGCAAGACATATTAGTGTGTTGTTAATTCAAAGATGAAGTTTAAAGATTGATTTTCTGCATTTTAGCTCACTTTCAATCTTGTTTTGTTAGGAAAAAAAATTATGTTATGTATTTGAAATAAATATTATAAGGCCTGTTATGCTTCTAATGTGTTCTTTATAATTAAAGTGAGTTACTATAAAAGTTCAATGATTAAATTCTAATGGTGTATTTGTTATTTTCATAGGAAGTTTATAGAGACTCATCTGAAAACCATTCCCAGTTGTGCATTTTCAAATCTGCCTAATATTTCCAGGATGTAAGTCATTTTTTTTAATTTAAAGAGAAATTTGCTACTGTGAAATGTTATTTTGTAAATGTTTTCTATCAGGAAAAATAATTGTTATATATATAAAATATACTTGCTTAAGTCAATGACATCTACATTTCTATCTACATTTGCATGGGTTTGTAACCTACATTTTGAATATAGATCAAAATTTTGTGCACAAGATAATTTGCTACATCTCTACTTCCAAATTCCTCAATGATTTTTGAAAGTTATATCTCAGTTCATTTGGTCTTGGAATATGTAATATCTTTGCATATTTCAATATCTTGGGATGAGGCAAAATTTTAGCCAGCGATCACTCCCATAAATAGATATTTATATCTATTTCTAATGAATCTTTCCTATCCTATTCTTGATATACTTTTCATGACTAGTTCAAATGTTTACATTTTGTCGTAAATGTAGCCAATGAATTTCAGACCTCTCAAAAAAATATCCTAAACTATAGAAAAATAAGTAGTTGTATAGTCCAGAGTGAGGAGAATAAGTACTTCCATGTTGAGCTGACAAAGACTGTATCTGTATGTGAAATAAATTAGGTTACTTTTCATTTAATTGATTCTGATAGCTAGGTGGATAATTCATGTATAATAAAAACACAACCAGGAGTCACCTGCACACATTTTTTCTGCACATATTCATCACCACTTATTGAGTATCTATTGTTTCATTTCAAATGCATTTGATATTTTTGGTTATCACAACTAGATGCTACTGGCATCTAACACCCATGTGGAGGCAAAGGATGTTACTAAATATCCTCCCACTACAAGGAGTCCTGCAGTCCCATTACCAACAGTGCAGAGGCTGAGAAGCCACTTTAACTCCACATCTCTGAAGTGCTTGATGTTCTTGACCAGCACATCCTTTTTCAAATTCTTGCCTCCTTTGGTTTAATATTGCTCTCTCATCCTTTTTTGTTGGTGGTGGTGTCTTACCCTGACTGTTCCTCTGTCTCCTTTCTTGACGTCCCATTTGATTTGTTTTATTTCATTGCATTTCAATTTTTAATTCAATTTCTTAAATATTGGTTTTTTTCTTTGTTTATTTTGTTCTAGTTCTTCTTACCCTACTGTCCTTGAATAAACACTCCATTCTTTTGGCTTCACTGTTACCTAATACAGCTAATTCCTAAATGTATAACTCTAGTCTTGACTTGTTTTGACAATTCAGCACTGCATTACAAATGTCTTCACAAGTACCATCACCTTGATGTCCCACTAACACTTCAAACTTAGCACAACCAACCTTCCTTCTAACCTCTTCCTTCTTTTATAGCACCACCATTTAAGGACCTATCAACTAAAGGTCTCAAATTCTATTTAACATTTCCTTTTCTTATCTCCCTTTTAAAATTGCCTATTTTGTGTCTCCACTTGGATGTTCCTATAGCATGGTCATTATTTCAACAAATACATATTGAACCTATGTTTTGCCGGCACTTTGCAAAACATATTCATGGAGCCTCCAGTTTCCTTCCTAAGAGAGTGATAAGTGCCATGATGGGGTCAGACACATGATACTGTGGGAATTCTAGGAAAGGCATATTGCCTAGGGGGTATGATCAGGGAAGCCTTCCTGGAGGAAAGAGTGCCTAATGTGTAATCTGAATTATATGGCAAAAAAAAAAAAAAAAAAAAGATGGAAGTGACATGATCAGATTGATGTTTTAGAAACATTCCTTGATTGTGCTGGAAGAATAAAGAAATGTGGTTGAGTAGATTTCAGAAATAAATAAGGAGGACTAACAAGTTTGAAAGTTGATTGACTTGGAGGTAGAAAAATATGGAAAAGAATTTCCTACAAGCTTCTGATTAGGACACCTGGGAGGTTGATGAACATATTTGCCAAGGTAGAGGAGTTTTCTGCGGATTTGCTTTGGGTTGGGAGAAGTTAGGGATTTCATTTAGGGCATATGGCATTTAAGGTGCCTTTGAGGCATCAAAAAGACATATCCAGTAGACATTAGACCAATTTTTTCATTCATTAATTTGAGAAATATTTATTAAGCTCTTATTATATGGTAATCATTATTCTCAGAGACAGGAATATACCAGTGCCCATTTGGACAATGATCTGTGCAGCACAGACTTACATTTGAGTGGAAGGAACCAGACAATGGACCGGACTGACTACAGATAATATGATAGAGAGTCCTATATAAATATAAATATATATACATATGCATATACATATACATATACATATACATTTAGAAGGGGAAAATAGATATAATAAAAAGAAACAAGCGAAGTAGAGTAAGAAGAACTGGAAGCGTTGAGTATGTGGGGACACAGAGCGGAGAGGTTTGGACAGAGAGTGAAACTGAAGAGTCATAAACAGGACCAGGGCAAGTCATCAGTAAGAGGCTAAAAAGTGTAAAAAATGACCAAGTTGAAAGCATGAAGTCCCAGAAGAGAGATGGAATTCAAATAGAGATGGAATTCAAATAGAGATCTCTCTGGTGTTGACCTAAAGAGAGATGATCACCTTATACACTGTAACAAGAAAGTAGTGGTAAGAAATGGGTATGGTACAGGTAAATTAATAGGTTTATTGGTGTAGAACTCAAAGAATTCTCATCTCAAGATTTTAATTTTTTCTAAAGATTCTTTGAAAATTATTAACATTGAATATGGTGCTGGCAGAAATTTGAGAAGCAATGAAATAAAAGTAATGTGTAATAAAAGAAGGAGGGTTGACTGAGCTATAGAGAACATCTAGGCAGATGGTGCTGCTAAGTTTTCCTCCATGGAGACCGTTCTGCATTCTCTACTCTACATTAAGTATTCCCTGAATCCCAACTGAGTGTGTATAACCCCATATGTTAACCTCATTTTAACACTCTGTAATCTCTCACAACTGAGAGCTCCATGAAACAAGGGAATAGGTCTGTTTTGCCAATATCCATTTACTGACATGCAAGAGTTATTTGTTGAATGAAAGCATACATATGTACGTGAATAATATAAGGAGATGGGATGTCTCGGGGAAAGGGAGAGACCAACAAGGGACCCCTATGTTAGTTTGTCTGGAGCCAGTATAAATTCCCACCTATTGTCCTGGCAGAACCATTAATATAACCCTATTTTAATTTACAGCAATACCCTATTTCGGATGATAAATGATATCTTCACGGTAGTGATTATATATGACTTACATGATAAGAAGAAATTTGGGGAGGAGGTGAAGTCTGATTTTTCAGTTGTAACAATGGGATAAGCAAGTGGGAAATCATTCCTCTCATCCCACTGAAAAAAATGGTACCTACATGCTGTCTTCATATCCAACTATAAGAACACACTAAAGAATTATCATTTGATTGGAAAACCTGGAAATTCAGTTACATTAACATGGCTTTAATGACTATCCCACTAAAACCTTGAAACAGCTTCATACTTCTAACCTAAGAAATTCAAGAGAAAATCTAGCAAGATTTTAAGAGGAAAAGAGAAATTTGCAATCTTCAAAACTGATCTTGTTCTTCAGATGGTTTGGCTTCATTCTTTATAAATCCCTGTAATCTCTACACGATAAACTAGTTCAATATCTTCTATTATGTTTTCTATGTTAAAGTTATGGTATTTGAATCAAAATAATTTATATAATGCTATCCACAGTGGAATGGCTTAAAGGCCTAATAAATTAAAGGATAACTGTTTAGAGAATAGCACATTCAAAATGGAAAGTAAAGGTCCACTAAAATACTCACAATAACCATTAAAAACTCAAATGGAACAGTCAGTGCTTCTCTTGAAAACGTTGTAATAATGAAAATACTTTACTGGCAGATTCCATTCAAACTATAGGTCAGTGCTTCTCAATTCTGCCTGCAAATTATAATCATCTGGGAAGCATTTTAGAAATAAAAATGTTTGCTCCATTCCTCATAATCTGATTTAATTACCCTGAACTGGGTCTCAAACATTTGTATATTTCAAAAGCCGCCGAGGTAGTTCAATTGCGTGGCCAAGGTTAAGAAGCTCTGTTATGGCCACAGATAAATACCATCTGTTAATCATCAATTTCCCCAAATGTCATAGAAATGTCTTTCAATAAAAACCAGTCATTGAACTTGGCTGCATTAGTCACACACAAAATGGAATTTGAAACATCATTCTTATGTATCCTTAACAAATTACATTTAGAAGTTTCTCTTTTTTAGTACTTAAAGCTTTTAGTAGATTTATCTTTTGCTTACAAAGTTCAAGATGAACCTTAAATTTTCACCCTCATTAAAATCAATAAAGGAAGTATTAATGGAAGATGTAGTCATCACCCTATGGATATTCCACTACAAAGTTGTGGATTTCTCTTCATCTTCTTTGAATACACATTTCTAACCCCATGCTCTTAGGTACTCCGTTAAAAGTGCCTCTTATTCATTCAATGAATGTCTTTCATTTTTTGCTATTTTAAGTCACCTATTTGCTCACTCATTCATTCATTTGCCCAATACACCTTTACTGAGAGCCTACTAAATGTCAAGCACTACGAAAACCATTCAAGATTCAATGGTCACCAAAAACAGACAGAATTAACCATTTTGGAGAAGTTAGACTAACTAAACAACATAAACCAAATATCATCCAAACATTCACAAAACTACACTGTGATAATTAGTGGAAGGGAAACTGCATGGTGCTGAAGATATCTTATAGGAATTTGATCTAGATAGGAAATTTGGGGAAAGCCTCTGAAGGAAGTAGCAGCTAAATAAAAGTTGAGGGATGAATAGAATGTAATGTACTGGGAAACTTCCAGGTATCATGAGATCTGACAAAAAGTATTAACTAATTTTAACATGATTAGAGAGAAACCAAGAGCATGATTTGTTGCATGATCTAGGAAGCCACTGTCAAAGAAGTTACGTCAAAATGAATGGTCAGTGTGGAGTTCACAACCCGGCTAACGTTCTTCTCTTTCTTATATTTTTGTGACATTCAGCTACTTGTCAATAGATGCAACTCTGCAGCGGTTGGAGTCACATTCCTTCTACAACTTGAGTAAAGTAACTCACATGTAAGTACAGTGAAAAGTGAGCATAGACCCAATCACAGCCACTCTTGCTTGATAATTGGGCACGGGATGGTGAAAACAGCTGATTTCAAAATCATGAGTCAAATTTGTTGTTTGTGACAGTCTTATTCCTAGTTTATATTAATTCACACGAATTCTCAATTCCATGGCTGAAAGTTAAAGAAAAATAAGAACTCCTCTTCTTGATTTGTCATTGTATTATACTACTGTTGTGCTAGCAGATTTTATTGGGGGTCAATCAATAAGTAAACTGCTTAATTGCTGATAAACTACTTGAGTCCAGGACCAGTGAAAGACTCTTCAAAGCTAACATTATTTCTCTCAGTTTGGAAGGGAAATGCAGCTTCATGTGATCAGAACAGGAGTGATGTTTAGAACTTGCTTGAAGTTGGTCAGGGATGAATTGAGCCTATGAGCTATCTAACCTTGGAAAAATTATGTAATCTTTCTTAGCCTTAGTTTCCTTATTTGTTAAGTAAGAGTAAAAAGAGTTTCCACTTTCCATAGTAATTGCAAATTTTGATAGTGAGCATTTAAAACAGTGCCCAGCATATTAAAATTAGTCAATACATTTCATAAACATTCTTCTTCTTTAATTTCTCTAGTATAAGTTATAAAAAGCTTTGCATGCATAATCACATGCTCTTTGAAGAAGCATGTATTTAAAAATGTTAATTCTATTTTCTTAGTGAAATAATAAAAATTAAGGCAACAAAAGCCTTTAAAATAAACTAGTGTGACATCAAAATAAAAAATCTTCTGAACAGCAAAGGAAACCTAACAAAATCAAAAGACAACCTATTCAATAAGAGAAGACATTTGCGAATCATTCTGATAAAGGGCTAATATCTTGTATATATAAAGCTCACACTTTAATAGAAAAAAATACAATTTTAAAAATGGGAAAAATATCTGAATAGACATTTTTCCAAAGAAGACATTAAGATGGCCAACAGGTATGTGAAAAGTTTGCTCAACATCACTATCCTCTGAGAAATGCAAATCAAAACTACATTGAGATATCACCTCACAATTGTTAGAATGGCTATTTTCAGAAAGAAACAAGTGGTGGGGAGGCTACCTTCCTGCACTGTTGGTAGAAATGTAAATTGGTGTAGTCATTATAGAAAACAGTATATAGAAAGGTCTTTAAAAATTAAAACTAGAAATCCCATATGATCCAGATACCCACTTCTGAGTATTTATCAAAAAAATCCCCAGAAGTACAGTTAAAAGATAAATGTGTTTATTGCAGCACTATTTACAATAACCACAACAGCAAAACAACTGGTGTCCACTGATGGGTAAAGCAAATGTGGAAAATTAAATATACACACACATATATGCATATATAATTTTATATATAATTATATATAGATATATTCTATATAGAGTTTATATGTATATGTATAATATAAAATAAACAAATACATACATAATCTAAATCAAACAAAAAACCCAAACTCATAATGAATAAGTTGATGAGACTGAACAGAGATTTAGACAGTTTTATAGCTAACAAAACAAAACAAAAATTGGAGTTACTAAAGTTTACTAAGGAGCTTGGTTTCTACTAAACTCCCCAGGATTTTAGCTAGGGCCCCTAAGGAGCTTCCTTCTGAGAGTATGGGATACTGAGAAATAGATCAATCTTCACAAAGACTAAAGCCTACCTCAGAATCAATTAAGACAATAACAAAGCATGACAAAGAGCATATGGAGAAAATTATGAGAAGAAAACAAACAACAGAAAATGACCCACAGGAGACCCAGAAACAGACTTTAAAGTAATGGTAATAAATATATTCAAGTTTTGAGAGGCAAGATAGAACATTTTAGATTAACCTGGAAAATTTTATAGAATCAAATGAAAACTAAAACTTAAAATCTCAATGACTGAAGTAAAATCTTAGCATGAGTTTAACAACAAATTAAATATAGCTCAGGGGCCTCCCCAGTGGCGCAGCGGTTGAGCGCTGGGTTGCAAAGCTGCCCGCAGCCTCTGCGGCACCGGTTCGATCCCCAGCTGCTCCCCGGCCACCGGAGGAGGGTCCCACATGGCGCGCAGACCTCTCCTGCCGCCCGCTGCTCCCCTCAGCAGTGTACTTCAGTCCTTCTGCCTGCTCTGCTCCCCACCCTGGCTCTGGTGAATTCTCTCACCCTCCCGCGCTTCTGACTGTACCCAGTGCTTGTATAAATAAATAAATAATCTTTAAAAAAAAAATTTTAAATATAGCTCAGAAATTAATCAGTTACCTAGAAAAGTCAAAAGAATATAACCAGCCTGAAGCATGGAAAGAAAAAGAAAATAAGAAGATGGCACAGTGAAACGGCTAGCATACCTATAATTAATTGGATCACAAAAGAAAGAATGGAGAGAAGTAATATTTGAAGAGAATTCTTCAAAACTCCTAGGAAACATCAAATCACAATGTAAGAAGTACCACTAGCCCTTAAAGGATAAATATAAAGAAAACCACATCAAGGTACATCATCCTCAAAGTACTAAATACCAAAGACAAATTGAATATCATAAACAGCACCAAGAGGAGGAAAAGTTCACAGTATTTTCAAAGAAATAACAATAAGACTGACAGCTGACTTTTTAACAATCATGGAATCCATAAAACAATTAAAAGCTTTATGCAAGAGTAAAACAGGAAAAATAACAACGGTAAATAACTGCCAACCTAGCAAAAAGGTTCTTTGAAAATGTAAATATATCAAAACAACAAAAATTGAGAGACTTCATTATAATTTGACTATTATTAAAGGGACTACAAAATGGAGTTTTAATGCAAAGGGAAAGCAATTGTTTTCAGTAATTTAAGACTGTTTTCCAAAATAATCTTAAATGGTAGCATAGTGGTACAGGAAAAAATGAAAAGCAACAGAAAAAGTCAATATAAATGAACCTTGACTGAACAAGACAAAACAAAAAATGTCTTACGAGGACTGAAATACAGGCAATCCTTATTTTGCATGATAGTGAAGAATGAAAACTCTTTGCATGCTGAAATTCTATACAGTGATCTTAACAAAATAGAGTATGGTCATTTGGGGACTTCTAAAAACTTGTCAAAATATTATTGTTGGTTATAAATAACAAAAGTAGTACAACTAGTATTTATTTAGCACACTGTAATTTTAAACATTAGAAATATTTAGAATTAAAATATTTCATGTTTTTGTGAAAAGCAGCAAGAGTAGTTTGAACAGTACCATGCCTCTTTCTCTTTGTTGCATAACTTACAGGAGAGCATCATTTCAATGTCTTGGCAAATTGTCCTACTTCTTTCTAGGTCTGTATCAGCTTCCAATATTTAATCTTTTGCTCTTTCAAGGTCATAAAATATTCCCAAGTTCCTTTAATGTGAATTTATTTTTTCAGCATCTTTTCTTTTGGACTTGTCCATCCTTTTATTCACAACCACTTTTTTTTTCATTTATATCAATAATTTGCCTTCTCTAAATTCCTATAATTGAATATCTAGAGTCTCTCAACACTCCATGCTCAGCTGTAAGACAGTTCACAACCAAAGCAGGTGTTTGTTTTAATATAACTCTGTCTGGTAGAAAAGAATACTGAAAAAGCAAATAATAAAATTCTTATGAAATTAATAAGGTTAGAAGATATAAATGACATAATTTAAAATCTTACTGACTTTATTGATTTATATAACCTTAGTGACTTACATAAAATATTGTGTTAAACAAGCACAGAGCACATATTCTTTAAAGACACATGGAATAGTTATTTAAATTGACTATATACAGGTTTATGAAAGCAAATCTCAGTAACTCACAAAAAAATTAAAATCATTTCTGAATAATTAGCCATGCATTTCTAAATAATTCTAGAGCACAGAAGAAATCACAGCAGGCATTAGAAAAGAATTTTAGCTAATTGGGCCTCCCCAATGGCAAAGCGGTTGAGCGCTGGGTTGCGAAGCTGCCCGCAGCCTCTGCAGCTCCGGTTCGATCCCCGGCTGCTCCCCGGCCATTGGGTGAGGGTCCCACATGGCGCGCAGACCTCTCCTGCTGCCCGCTGCTCCCCTCAGCAGTGTACTTCGGTTAAATAAATAAATAAATAAATCTTTGGGGAAAAAAAGAATTTTAGCTAATGATATAACAAATCAACACCTATGAGAAGCAATTGAAGTCTTGCTCAGGGTCCTCCCTGGTGGCCTATGGGTTAAGTCTAAGTGATATCACCACTGAGGTTTGAGTTGGATCCCCAGCCAAGGAGCTAACCCACTTGGTGCAACAGACCTCTCTTGTTTTTTTTTAATGATTTATTTATTTATTTATACAAGCACTGGGTATAGTCAGAAGCGCGGGAGGGTGAGAGAATTCACCAGAGCCAGAGCGGGGAGCAGAACAGGCAGATGCACGAAGTACACTGCTGAGGGGAGCAGCGGGCGGCAGGAGAGGTCTGCGCGCCATGTGGGACCCTCCTCTGGCGGCCGGGGATCGAACCGGCGCTGCAGAGGCTGCGGGCAGCTTCGCAGCCCAGAGCTCAACCGCTGCGCCACCAGGGAGGCCCATTATAATCTTTTTTTAATTTATTTTTATATTCCCCATACAATTGCAACCTCCTGATTTTGATCCCAATCCCTCCTTTCCCCACCCTCCCCCAAAGTGTGTCTCTGGTTCATAGTTGTTTGTTGATTTTGATTTTTTTTTCTTTCTTATAGTTATTCTTTTTCCTGGTCCCTTATTTAAGTTTTCTAGATTCCTGCTATGAGTGAGACCATCCGGTATTTTTCTTTTTCTTTCTGGCTGCTTTTGCTGAGCATCATCCCTTCCAGCGCCATCCATGTTGCTGCAAATGGCATGTGTTTATCTTTTTTGAATGCTGAGTAATATTCCATGGTATATATGTACCACATCTTCTTGATCCAGTCATCTATTTTTAGGCATTTGGGTTGTTTCCAAAGCTTAGCTATTGTAAATAGTGCTGCTATAAACATAGGGGTGCAGGTGCTCTTTGGAATTGATGTTTCTGTGTCCTTTGGGTAAATACCTAGGAGTGGAATTGCTGGATCATATGGAAGCTCTATCTTTAGTAGGTTGAGGAATCTCCACACAGCTCTCCATAGTGGTTGGACCAGTTTGCACTCCCACCAGCAGTGCAGGAGAGTTCCTTTCTCTCCACATCCTTGCCAACATTTGTTGTTGCTAGTTTTTTTAATATGTGCCATTCTCACTGGTGTGAGATGGTATCTCATGGTAGTTTTGGTTTGCATTTCCCTGATTGCAAGTGACATTTAACATTTTTTCATATGTCTAGTGGCCATTTGTATTTCCGCTTTGGAGAAGTTTCTTTTTAGCTCTTCTGCCCATTTTTTGACTGGATTATTTTCTTAGTTTTTGTTGAGTCTCATTAGCTCTTTGTAGATTTTTGTGATCAGTCCTTTGTTGTTAGTGTTGGGTGCAAAAATTTTCTCCCAGTCGTTGGGGTTTCTCTTTGTTTTGATTATTGTCTCTTTTGCTGTGCAGAAGCTCTTTAAAACTGCATCACTTATAATCTTTACAAGAAATTTGTAAAGGAGCAGTGAATTAAAATCAAAGAAAGTAGAGTACCCAAGAAAACTGAGGATCCAGAGCAGTAAGCACAATAGCTAAAATGTAAAACCAAACCTCTTGACTCTAAATATAATGTTCACTTATCACACCACTTTGCTTCTCTGCCCCCTCACCAAAAAAAATAAAAGCAACTACGCTAATGAAGCTCTCTCTACCTAGACTCTATAGCTCTCAAAAGCAGCTCTTTTGTTTCTGTTACGATCTTTCTCTCATAGCAATTCTAGTTACAAACAGTTCTCTCACAAACATCAATTTTCCCTCTGAACAAAACTGTGAACATCCTAGAACAAAGGAAAGCATTAAAAACAAAGCAAAAAGAAGGCAGGTGTAAAAAAAATGGATTTTTATAAGTCACAACTTAAATGACAAAATGAGTTCTTCGTGGAATACAATGAACCAAAGTAAAGAAACAGACAACACCAAACCAAGACAAACCCTTGGCTCTCAGAGGGAGGCACCGGAACAAAGGAAAGAGGGGGTCCAGTGGACTGCAGTGGAAAATTATTGGTGCTTTGGTGGTGTCACAGTATGGTAACATACATTTGAAGAGGTGTGGACCTCTGCTGCTGAAACATAAAGTGATGTAAACCAGTGTTACCTCAATAAAATAAGTGGATTTAAGAATATTTCCTTTAGGCGTATATTAAGAGTTTAATATCTTAGAAAATAAAAGAATAGTGTGTCTTAAATTTTCCTGACCTTTGAATAGTCTTCAAGTTTTCCTGACTTTAATATCTGTAGTTTTTATCAGCACAAGTGAATATTTTAGGGCGCATACCACTTAAATATTTAATGCATTTATTTTGTAATCACCTGTTAAGCAACAACAATAAACAAAGCATCTCATTTAAAAAGAAACAGCTGGAAAATTACCCTCCTTCCCTCCAATAATTGAGCATAATTTTGTGGCTATAAGGCAAGAAACTGAATGTTAATATAGAATGATTTGTTTAATCTATAGATCACACAGTATTATCAACCAAACTTTCCTGCAATTTCTGAACACAGAGTGAAAACCCTCTGGTTTATTTTGTAAATGATGCTTTCCCATGTTGGATTTGCTGCAAGGATAGATACTAAACTAAGGAATTCTGATTTTAAATGTCAATGCATATTGCCAGCATTTAGCAAAAACATCAGCAGTTAAGGGACATAATGTTATTCTGTTTCATAAATGTGTTTCCTTCCTCTGCTGCACTCCCTCTGCCCGGCCCCCCTTTTTTTGGCCATGTGATTTGGTAAATAGACTCAGAATTACAAAGGAACTCACAGTTTATCACCCCCACTTCTAATCATCCCCCAATGCCTTTTCAACCTCCTCCTGCCAAAGCACTATATTTAGCCTCACAATTTTCATTTAGATTTCATTCTGTGATATGAACCAGGGTGGTAGAACATAAACACTAAAATTGTTTCTCCTAGCGACCTTGGGCTGACATTCCAATGACAAAAGGTACCCATTTATTTGATAACACCGTGCTAAAATGGTGGCCATTGCACCTTAGAGCCATCCACAGGGTCATGGCCTTCTTATCTGAACACGCATCCCTCAACCTCTGTGATACATGCTGTCAGTCATCCTGTTCTCCTTTGCTAACTTCTCCTCCATTTCTAAGCACTGGAGTTCTCTAGGACAAGTCCTATATCCTCTTCTCTTCATTCTACATTCTCCCCAGGTGATTTACTCAATAACTCTTAAATGTATATATCTAGCCAAGGCCTCTCTCTTAGTGTTGGGACATTTATGTGTGGATCCACTGGACACCTCCTCTCAGATGTCTCACATGTATCTCCCTACTTCAATAGCCAAAACTGAAGTCTAGATCTCCTCCTAAAATCTATCACTCCTCTGGTATTTGCTGAGTCAGTAAATGGGACCTCAACAAATCCCAGCTATGCGAGGGGTATCACCCATGATACCTTCCTTTCTCATCACCCACTTCTAACCCTCACCATGTCCTGTTGATTCCACTACCCTCACATATATGAAAAGGATCCTCTTCCTCTCCACTGCCACCATCCTTGTCCAGGCCACCATCATCTTTTGCTTGGACTACGATAATTCATGTGCTCATTGGCCTACTCTAATTTGTTCTCTGCACCACCACAGAGTGATGTTTCTTGAGAAAAAATCGTAAGTATTCAACATAAACTTCCTATCCCAGCTTTTCAGCAGATGGCTGACCACCTCTGCTTCCTCATCTTGCTCCATTCCTGCACACCTGTATTCCTTAGGGTTTTGAATAGAACAAGATATTGCTTATTTCAGGGCCTTCCCATGCTTTAATGCTGTCTAGAAAGTTTCTCTCTATGCCCAGTTCATTCAACTTGTTTTTATTTTCAATCTAATCTTACTTCACATACCTTTAACCCTAACCCACATCTAAATTTGATCCTTCATTTGAATCTATCATTGAACTATTTATTTTTATTTTATACAACTTCTTAAAATTTGTAATAACAATACAAATGTTTGATGACAATAAATGTTTCCACAAGATTGTGTGTTTTATATGAGATTTATCCACACCAAGCAACTAAGAAATCATGAAATTAAAACAATTCCCCAAAGGAACAATTAGATATATTCTGTACATTTTTAAAATTACATTCAGAATTTGAACTGATGAAAAATATGATTGATTGAACATTTATAGATGTGTGTATATACACATGCATGCGTATGCTTAGCATCCCTAGCTGAACCCATACCATATCCCAACCAATATGTTAAATGCTCAATGCAACAACATTTACTCTTAATCCTTGCAACAATTCTCTTAAGCAGTTACTATTATTTTAGAATTTTTTAAAAATGGGTAAATCATTGTTACCTCAATAAAAAAAATGTTCTAAAAAGTGGGGGAAAAAAGATATAAGGGTGAATTTGAGACATTTAGCACTTAAAAGTCCAATACAATGGATAATACACACAAAATGGGATTCAGTAACTATGTCTTTACATTAAGAGTGTATTTCATGTAGACACTGCATAAGTGGAGCCCCTGAACCTCTGTAAAAACATTCAGCATAACAATCTCAGTTTTTGTTTGGGGTAACTTATTGCAACAGTAGAGAGCTAGAAGAGGTAGCAATGATGTATCAGTTAACAATGAGTAAAAGACATTGAGAGAAAGCTCTAAGAATGGTAGGTTTCTTTGTAAGTTATTGAGAGGTGCAAATCCATTTTCCTGGGTTTTAAAATTAAGCTGGGATTCTGTTGGGACCCATAAACATACATGTAATAAAGTTTTATACCTGTAAAATGATGAAATACTGCAGAATTCCATCTTTTATTTAATTTCCTCTATAAAGAAGCTAATTGCTTATCATTGTTGCTATTAATATGGATTATTAATAGCAGATTATTAATAGCTACCAATTACTGAATGCCTTTTTTGGGCAAGTATGCTGCTAACAGTGCTTCACATATACTGTCCCATTTAATTTTGCAAATCTACGTTTACACTCTGTAAAATGAAGATGATAATGCACCCCTCACCATGCTCTTGCCCAGGTTAACTCAAGGAATTTTGGAGTCAGCATTTGAAACCAGGGCCTCCCTGGTGGCTCAAGGGGTTAAGATGCAACCTATGAAGCTATCTGCAGCCATTGCAGCACAAGTTTGATGCCCAGCCAGGGAGCTACCCACATGGCAAAGCAGACTTCTCCTGACTCGCCCGCTGCTCCCCTCTGCAGTGTATTTCAGTCAAGCTGTCTGTTCTGCTCCCCTCTCAGTCTCTGGTGAATCCTCTCACCCCCCACACCTCTGGCCTATATCCCAGTTCTTGTATGCATAAATAAATAAATCTTTTGAGACAAAAGACACCTGCTTCCAAAATGAAAGCAAAACCGTAATACCTCTTTAGTTAAAAGCAGACCTAGTTCAAAATTATATTGCCCTCAGAATGATGTTTTTACTTGTATGTGTTTTTTTTTTTATTACAAGTAAATAAAAATTTTACAACTGGGTAGATAAAATACATTATTTATGGTAAAATGTGATAAGATAATTCTGCTCATTCACTAAATTAATCAACTGGATTAACTGGAAGTATTAGGCACATCAGTCTTAGCCCCAATCATTAAAACATGAGAGTTGCTGAATGCATCTTCTAAGCAATTTGAAAATTTTCTTTCATAATGTTCTATTTCTAGTGGAAAATCTGCTGATAATTTTTTTCAGTCTGCTTCAAGAATCTGAGCATGTATAAAGTCTCCTTGAATTAACGCCTAGCATTTTTTATAATCTTCTTTTTAAAATTCCTTAATAAAAATGCATTAAACACTGAATATTAACCTTTGGTCCTGCCATCTCAGCTCTTAGTCTCTCTGGAGGACATCTCTTTTCCTTACTCTTGTGCTGCAATTACAAACAGGTTTCTTTCTCAGCATACCCAGCTTCCTCCCAGCATATTCCTCACATCATAGCTAACCCCCTGCACAAGTGGACCATAACTGCTTTACTCAAAATTGTGTGATTCAAATCATACTCCCAGGCATGCTTGAAACTCATTCAGATTTCCATTCTTCTCATCAGAGACTCTCTGGCACTTATCTCTACCCCTCCTTGCTCTCTCTGAAAAGGTTGTATCAACTGCTTTCATTTCTGACAATTACTGTCCGCATTAGGCTGAACCACTACCAGCCCACACCCGGTCTCTTTGCTTTAGTTATTTTTTTCAGATTTTTCAAAATATAACTGACATAAAACATTTTGTAAGTGTAGCTGTACTATGTGTTCATTTGATACAGCTTACGTAGTGCAAAATAATTACCATAGTAATAGTATTAGCAAATATTTTCATCCCATCACAAAATTACCATTTCTTTTTTTTGTAGTGAGAACAAGATCTATACTCTCAGTAACTTTCAAATATATAGTATAGTATTAGATATAATCACTATGCTTTAGTTTAACTCTCCTGAATTGCTTAATTTTTTACTAGCATTTTGTATCCTTTGATTAATTCAATTTTTCCTCATTTCCCAACTCCTAATCCCTCATGACCACCACTCTACTTTCTATTTCTCCGAATTTGGCTACTTTAGATTCCAAAATATAGATGATATCATACAGTATTTACCTCTCTCAACAGTCATTTTTAAACAATTCGTTTTAAGTATTGATCTGTCTTCTTACCTCAAAAAGTGATTTCCTTTCCCTGGTGTTCTCTTGAGGCATTCCTTGTCCATGTTTCACTTGTATTCCTCTTACATCCCTGCATACCCCCCCAAAAAAAACCCACCTCTTCTTTTGTGTCTCTCTCCTCTCCATACAACCCCTCCTACCTCTCCCTTCTCTCACACCCAATGTATATTACAGTCTCTTAATCAGCTGCAGCCAATATCAGTGTTTCATTACCCTTTCCTTCTTGACCTCTAAAGCTAATTCAGTTGGGCAGCACTACATATCATTGTGACATTCTCTTGGGTCACGACTCAGGACTGCTTGTTTGATGATAACCTCCTATGACTTGGAAACAATGTAAGTGCCAGTGGCAAGTGATTGCATAAAGATGATGTGGAACTTAAACACAATGGAATACTACTCAGCTGTGAAAACAACATGGATAGACCTATATGGTCTATCTCATTCACCTACAGCCACACTTCCACCCACCTCTGCACTGAAACTGCTCTCAACATACATTGCCAACCTGATTGAAAATCCAGTGGCCTCTTTACAATCTCCATCCTCCTTAATAAAAGCTAACATTCATCTTTCCCCTACTATCTGCAAGGCATAGTTCTTAAGGTTTTAGATTTATTAGCCTACTAAGTCATTGACAGCTCTCTAAAGTCAGTTCATACTCTCCTTTTACACACACACACACACACACACACACACACACACACACACACACACAAAGCTCATTCACACAGCTGGAAGTGGTAGAAACTTCCACTGCAGCCAGTGTGTCTTTTCTAACTCTGTGAAAACAACATGGATAGACCTATATGGTATTACGCTAAGTGAAATAAGTCAGATGGAGAAAAACAAACACTGTATGATTTCACTAATGCAGAAGTTAAGGAAACAAAATTAATGACCAAACCAAACAAAAACAGATTAATAATAAAACAGCAGAAGGGAAGGGAGAGTAAGTCAGGTAAAAGGGGTCAATTATGTGGAGAAGGCTGGAAACTAGACTTTTGGTGGCAAACATAATGTAGTGTATACAGATGTTGATTCATAATGGTGTGCACCTGAAACCTATGTAATATTATAAACCAACATTACTTCAATAACCAAAACGTTAATACAATTTTTTTAAAGTTTTTAAATGATAGTCTCTTACATAGCAATTTTTCAGACTACAAATCATATTCAATTTATAAACTCTCCTAGCTAATATTTGATTACTTCTGGCAGTAGTTGGAACCCTGCTTCCCACATGGAAAGCTCTGGCAAGTTTATCATTCACCACTAAGAGTGAGAACCCCACTGAAACAATGAAACGTTTTTCGAACATCAGAAGACACTGCATAACAAAAAATGCTTCTGTTGGGGAAAAAATGTGGCGGTATCACCCTTTTAGACTTCACACTATGCTACAAAGTGATAGTAATTAAAACAGCTTGGTATGGGAATAAAAACAGACATAAAATTAATAGAATAGAATTGAGAGCTAAGAAATGAAAACACATATAGTTAACTAATTTATGACGAAGGAACCAAGAGCATGCAATGGATAAAGGAGAGCCTTTTTATATAGTCTTGAGAAACCTGGACCATTATATGCAAAATAATGAAACAAAACCACTATTAGACATCATACACAAAAACTACCTCAAAATGGATTAAAGACTAGAAACTCTAAAATACATGAAAGAAAAAATGGAACATACACTATACTTGACATCAGCCTTGGAGATGTGTTTGGGGACTCAACTCCAATGGCAAGGGAAACAAAAGCAAAAATAAACCAATGGGCTTATGTCAAATTAAAAGCTTCTTCAGAGAAAGAAATAAAAACAAGAACATTCTACTGAATGGGAGAAGATATTTGCATATAATACATCTGAAAAGGGGTTAAAATCCAAAATATTCAAAAAATTAAGAAAACAGAACAATGGGGCCTCCCTGGTGGAGCAGGGGTTAAAGTCTCAGCAGCCACTGTAGTCTGAGTTCAATCCCTGGCCAGGGAGCTGACCCACGTGGCACAGCAGACCTTTCCTGACTAGCCCTCTACTCCCCTCAGCAGTGTATTTCAGTCAGTCTGCCTGTTTTGCTCCCTACTCTGTCTCTGGTGAATCCTCTCACCCTCCACACTTCTGGCCTACACCCCAGTTCTTTTATGCATAAATAAATAAATAAAATTAGCCTTTTAAAAAAAAGAACAATAAAAAATATGAACAAATTGTTTTAAAAAATTCCCAGAGAATCTGAACAGATACTTCTATTGGGATGGCAAATAGGTTCATGAAAGACATGCGGATGGCAAATAGGTTCATGAAAAGATGTTCATACTCTTATCATCATGAAATGCAAACTAAAATACCAATAAGATATCACCTCATTGGGCCTCCCCAATGGCGCAGTGGTTGAGCACTGGGTTGCGAATCTGCCCACAGCCTCTGCAGCGCCGGTTCAATCCCCAGCTGCTCCCAGGCCACCGGAGGAGGGTCCCACATGGCGCACAGACCTCTCCTGCCGCCCGCTGCTTCCCTCAGCAGTGTACTTCGGTCCTTCTGCCTGCTCTGCTCCCTGCTCTGGCGCTGGTGAATTCTCTCACCCTCCTGTGCTTCTGACTGTACCCAGTGCTTGTATAAATAAATAAACAAATCTTAAGATACCACCTCACACCTGTGAGAATGGCTGGCATCCAAAAGAAGAGAAACAAGTGTGGGCAAGGAGGTAGAAAGAAGGGAATCCACTGTGTTTGGGGAATGTAAATTGATGTAGCCATTAAGGAAAGCAATGTGGACAGTCCTCAAAAATTAAAAACAAATTCCATATCATCCAGTTACCCACTTCTTGATATTTACCCAAGAAGTATAAAACCATAAATTTGAAGAGCTGTATACACCCCCACTTTTACCGCAGCACTATTTACAATAGGCAAGAACTGGAAATAACCTAAGTGCCCATCAATGGATGGGTGCATAAAGAAGAGGTGATGTATATAGACAACAGAATACTATTCAGCTATTTTTAGAAAATGAAATCCTGCCATTCTCAACAACATGGATGGACCTAGAGGAAATTATGCTTAGTGAAATAAACCAGACAGAAAAAGAAAAACATTGTGATTTCATTCATATGTGGTTGATAGAGAAAACAAACAGATTAACTAAATAAAACAAAAATACTTATGGACTATGAGATCAATTAATGGTTACTAGAAGAGAAGGAAAAAGGGCATACTAGTGTGGAAGGACAGATTTAGACTTTTAGTGGTGATCTCATAATAGTATGTACACGTGTTGATTCTCAACAACTGTGTTGTTGAGACTTGTATTATGTTATAATTTATATTACTTAAAAATAAAATTTAAAATAAACTTTAAACCAATCTATATATGTTTAATACACTTAAGTTTACCAAGAGTCTATTTTTAACAGAGCCACTTTCTAATTTCATTAATGTTAATTGCATATTTTGATAAGAATGTATATTAAAAAAATACATGCTAGAGTCTTAAATTACTGACCTTGGAAAATAAACCCAAGTGAACTCTTAAGATTCACTACATCCACTACATCTGAAAATGCAATGGGCAGAGGAATCTTATTATGCTTATTATCCATCATTAATCCACTCAGCTTCCCAGTCTACAGCCAGGATGTTTGCTGTTGCTCATAATAAAGATCTGTCCTCAGCAAACCACTGGAGGGGTTTTCTTTTAAATCTAAAGGAATAAGAAAAGGTTTTAAAACTATGATTTGGAAAAAGTTCAGCCACAAATTCTCATGAACATTTATGAGATCCGATTTATGTTGTCTTACCTTTGATAAGAAAAGAAATGGATGTATTGTGGTGAATGTGTTCATTGTAATTTTCACAGAGAGATTCGGAATACTAGAAGCTTAACTTACATAGAACCTGGTGCCCTGAAAGAGCTCCCCCTTCTGAAGTTCCTGTGAGTATTAACCATTCTCCCGTCCTAACCTTCTTATGTAAAAAAGAATTATAATGCTACCTGCCAGGATTGTTCTAGAGAGTATGGCAGTGGGACAAGTCATATCCTGTGATTGACTCCCTCACACCCACCCCTACCTGCAGCAAGGTATCAGGTGAAATGAGGCACATTTGAAAACCCCATTCAAGGGTCAGCACATAGTGCTCTACCAGAGACCTGCTCCAAAAGACATGAGTGAGGAAATGCCATCATGTCTGTCTAGTCTTTAAATGGAGTAAACAAACTACAAAACATTGAGTGTCCACTGGTCAATTTGATTGAAATAGGTATTGCAACAATCAGAGTAATTGTTACAAAGGAAAAAAAGGCCATGAAGAATAAAATCCAATCTCTTGGAGGCTAAAGGGACAAACATGGAAGGGAGGTCCTTTGCTTTGGTGACACCCAATGAACTAACTGATTACCTTTATGAGAGCAGGGACCAGCTTTGTTCTCTGCATCTTTGTTGCTCAGCACAGAGAAAGTGCTCGTTATACCTGTGTTTGGTGGATATGTGTGTATGGACTCAGATCTTCTAAGCACCAGCTGAAAGAACCCTACCTTTATTCCCTTCTAATCTACTTAGATACATTTTCAAAAATTAGAGAACAAGAGCCTTCATTATTAAGAAAAACAAAAAAATGCATTTTCATTCCAACACCCTGAAATAAGCAGTATTAATATATTAGTTCATATATATTTATTCATTTATATTTTATTTAGTTCATATATATTTTATTTAAAAGGTTTTTAAATAAAAGTAGATATTTCATATATGTGTTATGGAATAAATCTGTACTGATGACTAGAAGTTATCCTGGAAGAGAAGGAAGGGATAGAAAATAAATAATGGTGAATGGAATAATATTATAAAGATATGGAATCACAAGATTTATTTATTTTTATATTGACGTGTGGGTGATGGGAGATGCCAGGAGTGGAGAAGGATATTGATTGAATCTGTGACTGAAGGGCTATCTGGAGATCAGAGAAAACTTATGGGACAAGCGATCAGTCACTCCCTTATGGACTTTTGAGTTTCAATAAATCAGTGACTCTGAAATAATGATGTCCTACTATGTGCAAGACCCTGTGTAGAACACATGGGATTTTAAAACATTGTCCTTATCTTCAAGAAGCTTACAATCAACTTGGGGGATTTATTGCATATGAAATTGAAAAGTTCCTCTCCTACAGGAGAATACTGAAGGTGACAAATGAGAGGTAAATGTTGTTTGACATCAAAAATGAGGTGAACTTGTTTGTGGTTTTAAAGAACATAGAGGTCCTTGTCCCTAATAATAGAATTTCCAGCCCTTTCCTATATGGCCCCCACTTAACCCTTGGACCTTTCCAAAAACCCCCCAACCCACTCTTTCACATGAACACTTATTACATTTGAACTAGTTTGTTTACTGTTCTTCAAATGTACCTTTGAAGAATCTCACCTCTCTCCTTTGTAATCTGGAACTTCTCATTTGCTCTTTCTGACTCCTGGCTTCCTCTTCAAATCTTGTGTCTTCTCCTCTTAAAGGAGTCAAGCCTGAATTTGCCCTAGATGATACATCAATGGAACTGGAGTTTTCTCTACTGGAAGACATTCTTGACAGTTTTACGAGTAGGTCTAATGCCATGCCAAAATGCTCAAAAAAAAAAATCTCTGCTTTCACCACCTACATTGTAGGAAGTGCACCAAATGTTAAACCAATTAAATCTGAGAGGCACCAGGAGCCTGGGAGTTTTTGCATTCATGCTACTTTATGCATGTCTTTTAATCTCAACATCTCGCCCTGATGACACAAACTTCAGAAAGTGAAGATGTTGTCCTTCACTGATTACCATCCTGGTCTGGACATATCTTTTAAATGGTATTGCTGACATGGACTCCTACAACACTGCCCCAGGAAAACCATTCTTGGTGAAATGATGAATACAATATAGAGTTTTTTTTTTTTTTTTTTTTTTTTTTTTAATAGAGGCATGTTTATTTATTTATTTATTTTGTTTGTTTTGTTTACACATGCACTGGGTACAGCCAGAAGCACGGGAGGGTGAGAGAATTCACCAGAGCCAGAGCGGGGAGCAGAGCAGGCAGAAGGACCGGAGTACACTGCTGAGGGGAGCAGCGGGCGGCAGGGGAGGTCTGCGCGCCATGTGGGACCCTCCTCCGGTGGCCAGGGAGCAGCCGGGGATCGAACCAGCACCGTAGAGGCCGCGGGCAGCCTCGCAACCCAGCGCTCAACCGCTGCGCCACCCGGGAGGCCCCACAACAATATAGAGTTTTAAAGAGGAAGCCTGACTTAGAGTCGGATGATTATATATAGTCTTTCTTACCCATTCTCCATTTCTCCAACACACATATAATGTCCTCCAATTAAAACAACAATATCACACACAGAGAAAGAAACCTGAGCCCCATGTGGTTTAAACAATCCCCAGACCTCTAAGTAGGAAAAGTGTGTTGACAGTGGTGGACTGGACTAGATTCTTTTGCTTGAGGGAATATCACCTCACCCAAGGGTTAGAATTTGACCATGGCCACTCAGCTATTAAGTGAAGGAATTAAGGTTTGACTTGTCTGACTTCAGAACCCGTGTGTTCAGCATTACTTTATTCTACATTCTCTGCATTGATTTCGTACCTAATTTTTGTTCTTTTTCTTCTTTTTTGTGTGATTTAGTGGCATTTTCAACACTGGACTTAGAGTATTCCCTGATCTAACTAAAGTTTATTCCACTGATGTATTCTTTATACTGTAAGTATACACCATGCAATGTTTGCAACATTTTATTTATCAATGACAAGAACCAGGGGTAATCATGGGGGTCGGTTAAAGTCAAGTGAAGCAATTATCTCAAGGAGAAAGTAGTGATTAGCTTTGCCAGATGTACTAATGGATGGAGTCATGAAAGAACTGAGTTTAGTAATATGGCACATTAATGATTCTAACAGAACTGTCCCAGTGGAGGACTGGACATAGAGAGGTCTGGTAGAAGTAGGCTCAAGAGAGAATCAGAGGATGAACATTAGAAAGTGTGACCACAACAAATGCTTTTGAGAGGTTTCACTATTAAAAAGGAACAAAATGGGATCAAATTCAGCAATCAAAAAGGTAAACTCATGCCATTTTGCAGCAACGTGGATGGAGCTGGAAGGGATTATGCTCAGTGAAAAAGCCAGAAGGAAAAAGAAAAATATTAGATGGTTTCACTTATAGGAGGAATGTAGGGGAATCAAATAAGGGATCAGGAAAATAAATAATAACAATAATAAATTAAAAACAAAAGTAACAGGCAACTATAAATTAGAGACTTTCTGCAGGGGAAGGGCAGAGAGAGGGAGCAAAACAGGGGAGGAAGGAGCACAAGGGACTATGGTGATGGTGCACAGTGAATTGGTGGTGGGAATTTCACGGGGACTACATCTGAGAGGAGAAAGCAAACATTGTACCAAAAAAAATGAACAATTATGTAAAATATATATAAATAAATTAATAAATTAATAAAAAATAAATCATCTTCATAGTTGAAAGATATTGGATCAAGAGAAAAGGTCTGTTGTTTGTTTTTTTAATGAAAGAAGTTTATTTGCTGATGGGAATGATTAAATAGAAGGAAAATTCAATGATAAGGATAATACTTTATTTTTCCCCCAAAGGAAATTTCTCAATTTCTGCAACTGTTACATATGCCTGCTCAGAATTGAAATTTAATGTCTTTAATTTAGCTGTTTCCAAATAATAAAATAATTGTCATCTTAAGTAATTAGCGGAAAATAAAGGCCATCCAATCAAAAAGTTTCCCCCTCTCCGGGGATTTGAGCAGCAATAGTCTCTGGTTACCCAACGCCATAATATCTAGGGAAGGTGAAAATAGTCACTCAGTTGTTTTTGTTACTTGTCAAGAACCCCCACTGCACCCCAATCCAACCCCACACAAATGACTGGTCTCACTAGTATTTCTAATGAAATGGATCCGTTTTTCAGGCGTAGAGGGAATCCAATCAGCAATTCTTAGGAAGGGAATTAAAAAAATAAAAAAATCATGAGGTGTGGGGAGATTTATTTGGAACTTGTGGGTTGAAGGGCAAAAGAAGGCTGGAGAGGAAAATGGTTGGAGAGGAAAATGAGTTTGAGACAACTGGTACTTGAAGTTGTCACAGAAAAAGGCAGAGATTGGAGAGAGGAACATCATTTTCCAGAGTCACTTGATCCTTAGCTCTTGCTCTAGCAAAGCACAAAGCCCTTTTTGCAGCCTTCCTCCCACTCTGCCCACCATGACTGCAATCAGAGGAGCTAAGTGGCTAGAGCACCTCTGTAATAGGCGGTGATTACCTGCAGGAGAGTAACTCTCTGTGCCTTCCTTTTCTGTGTGCTTTGATTTTTTTTTTTTTTTTTTTTTTTTTTTTTTTTCAGAAAGACATGCAAAGAACCCAACCATTCCAAAACAAAACATTCCTTGAATTCCTCCTTTCTCCCCACTCCTGACCAGACCACCTCAGCTTTTCATAAATCTCTCCCCTGCTTTGTAATGATAATAAAGAGCCCTTATATCTTCTGTGCTTGCATGTTCTTCAGAGTACTTTCACATTCATTATCTCATCTGTTTTTCAAAACAACTCTATAAAGTGGGGAATGCAAGGACCATTATTCTGTAAGATAAATGAGGACCCTGGAGCATGAAGAGGTTAAATTATTTATCCAAGTTCATCTGGCTAATTAACAATAAACAGACTGTTCCCCAAATCTCTAGATTGAGGGTTCACCTCTCTATTAATTCTCTCTCTACTGAAGTGTATTCTGTAGCGTGATTCTTTTTACATTATTTTAAGACAACTCAGAACACATATGAAACATGTGTTAGGAAGTGATGCTTTACTTTGCCAAAAGATTCACATGCTTTGCCCGAGAATTCACTACAGGGCTCTTAACATTCTGCAGGGGAGCAGCATCTACAGTGATAAGGGACTCACACACTCAAATGCTTTCCCATGCATTATCACATTTGCTCCTCTCAATCATCTTATAAAGCACAGGGGCCTCCCTGGTGGCGCAAGAGATTAAGATGCAATCTATGAAGCTAACCACAGACACTGCAGCTCAAGTTCGATCCCTGGCCAGGGAGCAACCCACATGGCGCAGCAGACCTCTCCTTTCTCTCCCGCTGCTCCCCTCAGCAGTGTATTTCGGTAGATCTGCCTGTTCTGTTCCCCACTCTGTCTCTGGGAAATCCTCTCACCTCCCCCTACCCTGCACCTCTGGCCTGTACCCCAGCTCTTGTATGCATAAAAATAAAATAAATCTTTTTTTTAAAAAAGCACATAAGTTACCATTTTTCCATGTTACAAATGAAGAAATGAAAGAATAAAAAACCTAAATGATTTTGTCTAAGCAGTAGCCCAAGAGGCAGTCACTAGTGCGCTGCTTCCTGTAACTCTCATTTGTATCCGCATGCTCTCTCCAAACCCAAAGGCATGGTGAGTTATCTTACCTGATGGAGAGAGGTGAAGGACCATATGCATAATATGGGGTTACAAGTTGAGTTTGCACTAGAGTCAGAAAGAGTGTAGAGTGACAGGATCCAAACTCTTGAGTTTGGGGTAAGAAAAATAGTGACCACATTCTTTGCTACAGAAAGCTCAGTTCAAAATATGGCATTGTGTGGGAACTAGACTGGCTTAGAAATGATCCACAGGAGCTCCTGCCTGGCAGAGTTTTGTGAATGGAAGACATTTTAGTAATATTCATGGAATGAAATAGAGCCTATTCTCCCAACCCTCCTTAAAGGCTCCATACCCTTAGAAAACCTAAGGACTATGGACAAAATGTTTATTGCAGATTCAGAAGTCTCTGAGATACACCTGCTCACCTTGAAGATGCGGCTTAAGTCAGGGGCCTTGACCCACGCCCAAAACTTCTGTGACTACTGCACATTTGGAGCTTGTATTGCGTGTCTATCTCAGATACCTTATTGAACCTCTATGTTCCTACAGTCTCAGAAGGGTCAAAGAAACATAAAAAGAAATACAATTAAAGTGAATTGTGTCCAGTTACTTATTTAAGTGTGTCTGTGCAATAAGAACCCAGCTTTGTGGGGATAGCATTTTTTTCACCAAGTGTTTTTGTCTCTCTCTTGCAGTGAAATTACAGACAACCCTTATATGACTTCAATCCCTGCAAATGCTTTCCAGGGACTGTGCAATGAAACCTTGACACTGTGAGTATTGCCAAGGCCACTCCTCCCAACAACTGAATTTTTATTTTGACCATTGTCATATTTTCAGGCCATACGAGAACCATACTACCTTGGAGTCTATGTTATAATCTATAAAGGGTTGCATGTAGATAATAGTGTTGCCTTGTTTCCTTATGGAATGGTGTTCTACAGGTGACAAGATGCTTTAGGGAACAAGAGTATTCCCTTATAGAAGTGGTCAGCACACTCAGTGGGTATGGGGCCGGTTAGGTTTTACCAACCTCAAGGCCTTTATGGCAACTGTACAAATCTGCCGATGTGAGGCAAAATCAGCCATTGTTCATGCACAATGCATAAACAAAAGAGCATGGCTATATCCCAACAAAATTTCATTTACAAAAACAGGCAGTGGACCAGGTATGGCCTACAGGCCTCATGATACAATATTCTGTATTTCAGTATCCCATGGTACAGAAACAGAATTTAAAGTAAATTGAAATGACATTACTGAGGTCACTGAGTTAGATAAAGGGGCCATTAAAGATTGTTCAAACTGGGGCCTCCCCGGTGGCGCCGCGGTTGAGCGCTGGGCTGCGAAGCTGCCCGCAGCCTCTGCGGCGCCGGTTCGATTCCCGGCTGCTCCCCGGCCACCGGAGGAGGGTCCCACATGGCGCGCAGACCTCTCCTGCCGCCCGCTGCTCCCCTCAGCAGTGTCCTTCGGTCCTTCTGCCTGCTCTGCTCCCCACTCTGGCTCTGGTGAATTCTCTCACCCTCCCGCGCTTCTGACTGTACCCAGTGCTTGTATAAATAATAAATAAATAAATTTAGAAGAAAAGAAAAAAAAAAAAAAAAAAAAAAAAAAAAAAAAAGATTGTTCAAACTCTGTATTCACACTTCAACTCTGTCATCACAAACTATACATTATCCTCCTCCCAGAGTGTGAATGGATTCTGTTCTTCAGATGTTCAAAATAGAGGCTTTATCAGGAAGATTCACAAAAAGTTCTAGCAGAGAAGATCTGCTAGATAAGTTATCCCAACTGGTAGAGAATTCCCCTCTCGCTGAATTAGTTACAAAACAGCATTGGGATTACATCCAAAGGATGCCTCCTCTGCATTTTCAGTACCACTGCCTAAAAACATGTCTGGTGGGGTTTTTGCCTTGATTTTCACCCCAGCTCCGTTTCTCTGGCAGTCCTCAGCCTGCAACCCTGATTAAATGATTCCCTAGTGAAACTGTTCCAAGCTTCCATTTTGGGCCTGGACACCAGAGCCCCAGCAGGGCCACTCGTACTGGGGACAGCAGGTGGGGAAACAAGGTGCTGCGGCTCAAGAGGAAGATTCCACTGGAGTCCCTGGGGCCCTGGTGCTCAGATCCAGCTGCACAGGGAGAGACTGTCCACTGGAAGCCTGCTAAGGTGGCACGCAGGAAACTTCTGCCATTGCCACAACTTCAGCGCTGCCTGGGTCTGCCAGGGAGCCCCCTGGGGTCCCTCACACAGGGTGCAGTGGGCAGTAAAACACCCACCAGCAGCTGCTGCTTTCCCTGCCTGCACGTGCTGGGACCATGGGAGGGGGAGCAACTGCAGGCGGTGGACTGAGGCTGAGCCAGGCCCCAGAAAAGCCTGTACACTCCGCTGCTCGGTGCCAGGAAACGCTGATCCTGCACCCAGCTTATGCCAGGGGAGCCTGGTTTCAAGAGCTCTCTTGAAAAGACAAGATTCCTGCTCGGCCACCATTTCACTTGACAAAACAAAGACCTGGTCTTAGCCTGTTCAGCCCCAAACCTAGTTCATTTTCCTCATTGGTAAAGGTTGCCACTGTGCTATTTAGTACTCATGGTGCAGAAACTCCTGATTTTTTTCTTTACAGAATGTTACTTTCAACTCTTGGCATTTTTTTCTGAGGACCTCATTTCCCAGCAGCCCACTCAGTCCTGGCAGGGGTTCAAGAGGTATCTGGTAGACGCTTGAATAAGAGAACCTCCTATTTCCTCAAGTCTGCCGGCAGGGATGGCCTGGGATCACCATGAGCTTTTCAAATGGCTGGTTCTGTGTTCCTGCAAAAAGTCCTTTCTTCTTTGAAGCTCAGGCCCAAAAACTATCAACTTGAAATAATATGTGTCCAACAGCAGTTTGTACCTATATTCCTGGGAGGATTGAGTTTCCATAAGAGTTTGCACTCCATTTTTTTTTTCTTTCTTCACTACTTTCATTTTTCAAGGCCTACTTGACCCTTAAGAGTTTTATTTAAGCTCTGAAGTGGGACTGCAACAAAAAACATTTGTAATGTCAAGGATTTTCCCAAAAGTTTGGGAAAATAGAAATACTCAATGTAAAATTCTCAGATCTTCATAAAAGAACTCTAGTTGAGATAAAACTTATCCATGAGAGCTTTCTCAGTTCTGTGCCTGGCTCCCCTGGGCACTGAGCCCACACACAGCCCACCTTCATAGCTGGAACTAAACCCTTGTGTTAGTACTTAAAACAAAATAAGGACAAAGAAATAACGTTTACTTCTCTGTTCTTCAGAACTACACAAGATAAATCCAGTTTTTCAGGGTACTCCTTTTAATATGGTCATTTCATAAAAGTGTCCTTCACTGTGGGAAACACAGAGTGATTTGAGCTTCCCAACAACCTTATCATGAAGGTCTTATCACATTTTTACAGATAAGAAAACTGGGGATAATGGAGACTGAGAAATTCTCAGGAGCACCTGCTATGAGGTCCCGGAGCCAAGTCTAACTCTAAATTTGGAGTTTCTTGTGTGCTTCTTACTGTGCTATTCCTATAACAGGGGTCACAGGTAGTGGAATACAGTACTTTTGAAAGTTCCCGGGCCTCCCCGGTGGCGCAGCGGTTGAGCGCTGGGTTGCGAAGCTGCCCGCAGCCTCTGCAGTGCCGGTTCGATCCCCGGCTGCTCCCCGGCCACCAGAGGAGGGTCCCACATGGAGTGCAGACCTCTCCTGCCGCCCGCTGCTCCCCTCAGCAGTGTGCTTCGGTCCTTCTGCCTGCTCTGCTCCCCGCTCTGGCTTTGGTGAATTCTCTCACCCTCCCGCACTTCTGACTGTACCCAGTGCTTGTATAAATAAATAAAAATAAATCTTTTTAAAAAAAAAAAAAGAAAGTTCCCTACAACTGCCACTGGCTGTGCCTCAGTGTGGTCACGGCTGCCTTCTCTTATCTCATACCAGTAGCCCCAGCCAAGCCCAGGCATCTCCATGTGGCCCAGAACTCCCCAGGCTGGGGCTTCTTCTCCCTCAGGAAGGGTGTGTGCGTTTGGTGGGTGGGAAGATTTACGTTTCTGGTGAGGAGTCCTGTTCCCAACAGTTCTGCAGTAATGTGGTTTTGGCAGGTCACCTCCATGTCTCAGTACATTCGGTAGGAAAGAGAAGTGATAATACTTCTGCCCAGCCCCTGGAATCATTGTATGAATTAATTAGTTGCAGGGGGGAAAAAAGAACAATAAGATACAACTTTAAAATTTCCACAAAAAGGCACCATCCATCTACTTTTTCAGATTCATCCATGAGGATCACTTTAATTCAGCCCATACCTTGAAGCATTTAATCTCTGACAAAACCTGAGGGCAAAACTGTGGCTAAAATACAAATGTGAAATGATGTTTTAATTGGAAAATATAAAACCTGTCACTCCAACAAATGTGCTCATTTTATAAGAAACTGCAGTTATTCCTCCTTTGCTGACATTGTGTTAACTATTACGAAAATCTCTATTTTTGAGTAGATGGAACATTTTAAAGGTTTTTTTTAAAGATTTATTTATTTATGCACACAAGAACCAGGGTACAGGCCCGAGGTGTTACAGGGAGAGATGATTCACCAGAGACAGAGTGGGGAACAGAACAGGTGGAGTGACTGAAATACACTGCTGAGGGGAGCAGCAGATGAAATCAGGAGATGTCTGCTGCACCATGTGGGTCAGCTCCCTGGCTGAGGATCGAATTTGTGCTACAGTGGCTGTGGATAGCTTCATCAGTTGTGCCTTAGCCCCTTGCGCCACCAGGGAGGCCTCATTTTTAAGTATTGAATAGTGGAAAATCTGTTCCTTGAAGTGAATCTACTTCAGCAAAACAGCTTCAAGTCATTAGAAGCTAAGTCTGGAGCCTGGGGATTTAAACCGGAAAATATCAAATGTCCCAAACAAGACATTTTATAAAGTTTTCCTGTGGGACTGGAGACCTGCCATCCACATTTCTGATATTGAAGCCCAACCTTCAGAACTTGCCAGCACCACCTCTCCTAGGTCACTGACTTCTCCTCTCTCTGTTGATTATAGGAAACTCTACAACAATGGCTTTACTTCAGTCCAAGGACACGCTTTCAACGGGACAAAGCTGGATGCTGTGTAAGTCGAGGGAAGTCCAGGAAACTTCTTCTCCTCTCCCATATTCCCACTCCCAAGAAGGACCCACCATACAATGGGACAGAATTCCACTATAGAACATCCCCCAACCCCAAAATGTCCAAAACTAGGGATTGATGTTTAAGGAACATGGCAAATGCCCATTGTGGTGGACACTTACAGTGATGCCAACTCCAAATCCCAAAGTTCTTATCCTGAGAAAATGGAAAACCATGGTGGCCCCTTGAGTTATCATACAGCGTGTGTGTGTGTGAATTTTTATTTACTGTGTACATGAAGCAAAGGGGGGGTCTGTCATTAAGTCCAAAGCTATTCAGAAAAATAAGATTTCCAATTTGGTTTTTTCTTTGGTTTTCAGGAGAGGTATCAGTTTATACTTGATCCACTCAAAAATAGCTGAAAAGCCATAGCCACCTTTGCCTTCCTGCAAAATAATAGCTAGAACTGGGTGTGGGCAGAACGATGATTATTGTAACTTGTCAGACTTTCCTAGTTCGTGTCCCCAGCACCTATGCCATGGCATTCTTCATTTCCAAGGGTTTGTGGACTGGTTCTATCATATTGATGTTTGTAACCTAATATCTAATAAATGAACAATAGCTTTAGTAGAGTTGCCTCCCACAATGTGGTGGCCAGCTAGTTTTGAGAGCCCTCCCTCTACAAAACAACTAGATCATACATTTTTAAAAAATGCATTTTATGTTATAGCTCTAAAAGAGGGGAACAAAGTAATCTAGGAAGCCAGGAGCTGAAAT